>NC_079373.1:15262500-15562500 GCF_021018895.1 Seriola aureovittata
TGCCCTAAAAATAGAGATCAAGATGTCACACAGCTCTTGTACGTATGTAACCCACAAGAGTCTATCAAAGTGTAGAGGTTTTTTTTTTAAGAGCTCAGTGGGATCAAAGGAAACTGCTGATAATGAGCAGAAAACATGCAAATTTTATGGGTTTCAACAGGAGAAAGAGCTTGAGAAATTAGCTCTCTGTGATACAGGCTTGTCCATGACACTGTGCTGGAGAATGCCTTTGTGTTTTCAGGAACCATGTGTGCGAACCTGATACGTGCTGGTTAGTGCGGGGAGGTGCCCGAATATTGACCTCTAGTTAAGTCTTATTGTTGTTAGCAGATCAAGTCGGGCCTCTTTATTCTCAGAGGAGAAAACAGCTCCTGCGGGTGCCGTGACTAGCTTCTCCAGCATCTCCCAGTGGCTAGAGAAGTGTTTCCCTGAAGATGACCTAACTCAGCAGGAATGACTCCCAGTGATAACTTGGCTGGGGGATATACACTTCACTCCTCACCTTTGACCCCAAACCCCTCCTATGTAGGAACACCTCAAAGCCAATCAGCTCTACCGCTTGGCTCCTGCCCAGAGTCAAAAGTCAGGGTTAGGTAGTCAGAGTGAGAGACGGCAGTTACTGCTAGAAATACAACACAGACAAACACAGATCTGAAAGTCTGGATTGCTTTCATTTGGTATCCATACTCCTGACCTCTTGTGGTCTCCCTTTTCTTTTGACAAATTCCCACTTTATCAGTTGAGGAATTGAAGAATTTTGTTTGTGGTTTTAAAATTCACATGAAAATACCCTCAAGTGTGGGATATGTTTGCATGAGCATGCATTAGGTATGTTTGTGTAGGTGGGTGTATGCTGTCTCAGTGAGTAATTCCTTTGCAGATCACCTCCTTATCTTGTCCGGAGGGAGAGAGCCTACACAGCTGTGTAGTTTGGCTTTCCAGATCCTTTCTGGCTAAATTTGTTCAGCTTTTACTAATAGTTATAAATCACCGGCAAATCCTTTTTACTTTCATCAACAGCTGACTTATCTGCTTAACGGGGGGGAAAAGAAATTCTGTTTGTTTTGAAAATTGTCTTCATGGCTTACTGAATGTTGATGAAAGATTAGTTATTGGATCTTTTGTGTTTGTCCAGTGGCGAGAGGGGCATGCTGATGACTGGCCTGGAGCGAAACTACTGCAGAAATCCTGACAAAGACAAACATGGTCCCTGGTGTTACACCAACAACTCTGCCATACCCTGGGACTACTGCACTGTAAAACCATGTGAGTGCATCACCGACACACAATCACACAGAAAGACACACCATTAGGAGGAAAACAATCTGTGACAGTGTGTAAAATTCAAAGTTTGCTATACCTCTGGTTCTAAGAGCGTAGAGTAGATTTGTTTGCACTCTGTCTGGTTTTCCTTCTCACTTACACACACACGCACATTATTTGCAGCGTGTAGATCTGTCTACACTCACGGGTCAGTGTGTGTCAGAGGAGATTCACAACTCATCAGGAAGACAGAGGAGGGTCCTTTCTAACGATTCCCACATGGACCCAAGAGGCATCATGACTGTGTCTTTTTTTATATGTTAGTGTTTATATGAAAACCATGCAGGTATCTACTGTGCTTTTGGCTAATAAAAATCTACTTTATATATACACACACACACACACACACACACACACACACACACACACACACACACACACACACACACACTTTTACTTATACTTTACATCACAAATCATTTGTTGGCCCGGAACTATGGGAAAAGAACACTGAAAAATCCAAACCTGTTTATCTTGTATTTGGAAATGGTCAGCATAAACGTTAAATTGCTGCAACTTGCAGCCACACGAGGCTTGTTACATTCAGTGAAAGCACTCCAGATTCTGGAAACAAAAAGAGACCGTGACAGGAGAGACAAATACAAGGGCCCTGGCGGCTGTGGCTGTACTGTCACAGTGAAATTTACACCCCTGTGTGAGGTTGCCTCTTATCTTGTATCGGTTAATACTCGTTTGTCTCCTCTCCTCTCTTCAGGTGATGCTTCACAGAACACCATTCCACTGGGTGAGTGTCTCTGTCAGCTCGTCTGTCTCTCTCTGTCCGTCTGTCTCTGTGTGCGAAGTGGCTCAGCTGCTGATCTGTGTGTGATAGCCTCCAAGGCAAGTGGTGATGTTTCCAGAACCTGATGGAGTCCTTTTTATGTGCAGCTATTATGGTACATGATGCAGGACATTATGTTGTCACGGTAGCATCTGTTTCTGTGTACGTGTGTAAGATAGTGGGAGAGGTGTGTGCGTATGAGTTGGTCTGTGTGTGACTCATTCATCTCTACATAATACAACTCGAGAGCGGAGGATGAACCTAAGTCTCTTGACATACAGAGTTTAAATTACACTCATGTGTTATGTGAACACATCCAATAATTACATTAACTAATGGCCTCATCAGCATAACTCTTTATGTTTCAAATATAATGATGATTATGGTGGATCATTAGGCAGCTCAAGTGCCTCTTGTATTGAAACAGCGTAAACAACATTTCACCATTAACAACAGTATGTTTGTTAATGTGTATTTATGTCTTGAATTAAATATATATATTACATGACATGAGGTATTAAATGATCTGCCTGCGTGTTTCTGCTTCCAGGTGAGCTGTCCTCTGTGGGGTGTTTTGTCCATAAGAGAACCAGGATCGTGGGAGGAGGTCCAGTGAACATATCAGAGGGAAGCTGGATGGTCAGCATACAGAAAGGGTACAGCGCTGCATTTAATATTCTACACATCTTCTTCCACCACTGAAGAAGAACAGGAGGCCATCCTGCCCAGACGGCCCTTGAATTCATAAAAAATGTAGTGGAGTTGTTCTCTCTTTTGGTTTTTGGAGCTCTCTAATGCTGTTTCAGTGGCCTTCCCGCTATGCTCAGCAACCACATGCATGCCAACATTTGAACAGGGATTTTTTTTTTTTTTTTTTGTATGAGTTTAGGAGCCTGGATGCCATACATTTATGAGCCACCAGTAGCTTCACAGAGAAACAGAACTCACCTCACTTGTAAGGGATAGAGTCCTTCAAAGCTGACGTTCAGATATAATATAATATATAAAACTCTTTTCTTCTTCAGAATGCTCAAATACGCTTATCTGATAGTTAGCATGACTGTCTACACAGTAAACGCTATACAACATTATACACACTATACGCCAGGAATATACGCACCACTACCTCTGTAAAGCTTGAATTCTCACGCACACTTGTTTAAAATGACAGCATTAGTCAAAGTACTGCTGCTGATGTGTTAGATGAAGCTTTTATGTGCCATTTGTATTTTGTGCTCTTTCCAGGTCGGTGCACTGGTGTGGGGGTTCACTAATACGAGAGGAGTGGGTACTCACCGACAGACAGTGCTTCTCCTCATGGTAACGCTCGCTGTCTATATATGTGAATTCTCTCCTTTCATCTGAACCTTGAACTGTCGGTGTATTCCTCTGTGTATTCATCGCAGGATTTATTTGTTCAGTCCATATGTGTCTCTCTATATTCAAGCATAACTGACTCTTTTCATTTGCTACTGTGTGCCCTGATCAGTCTGAGCGAGCTGCTCAGCGGAGAGTAATAAATGTGGAATATTTTACGAAGTATTAACTCTGTCTTCTGCCTCTCCAGTGTTCCAGACCTCAGTGAGTATCGGGTGTGGCTGGGAGTCTCTGATATTCGAGATGGTGCTCCTGACTGGTCCAAGAGACAGGAAGTCAGAATAGCTCATGTGATATGTGGCCCTGAGGGCTCCAGTTTAGCTCTTATAAGGCTGTCCAAGTGAGTCCCTGGAAAAATGATCTCAAAGATATATTGATATATTTTTGTGTGTGTATGTATGTGTGTGCGTGATGTTGATCATGCTTTGTATTTTCTGTGTTCATTAAATGTGTCCAGGCCTGCCCTTCCTGCAGACAATGTCCATACGATTCAGCTGCCTGTGGCTGGGTGCTCCATCCCAGAAGGAACGATATGTAAAATGTACGGGTGGGGCGAGACCAAAGGTACTGATATTATATATTCTACATTTACTACCGCTGTTGTATACATAAATATGCTGCATGTCTCCCAGGTTTGCAATATATTGCATTTATAATGCATTTTTCCTGCAGCGATCCGGATTTATTTTCTATATCCTTTTTTATTTTGAAATGGTATAAGGTGGAGGAGCAAAGGAATATTGTAACACTGCCTTCAATAATTGGTTACTTTATATCTTTGGCCATATGTCTCTAAACCTTGGATGAGTACTGCTTGTTGGGCGGCCTGATGTACAGATGGGTTCACGAACAACTGATATTTTTAATAAAAGTTAAAATGTGCCATGAATTCTGTATAAATTATTCAGCATTTCCTCCATGCACTTGAAAACAAGTATATGGTCAATACGATATATCACGATATGTATGTTATATTACAGGGGTTCTACAGTACATAGGCAGCATTTGTATTGCATATGCTACAACTGAACAGAAGCAATTAAGTGCAACTTTTAACTCTTTCAGGCACTGGCCATGACGACATGCTAAAGGCCGTTGACCTGCCCATTGTCAGCAATGAGAGGTGTAGAGAGATGCACAGAGGGAACTTCCACATCACCAACACCAAGATCTGTGCAGGGGGCAAGAGGAACGAGGGAGTGTGTGAGGTAAACTGTTACTTGTGCATATTATTTTCCTAGCGAGGTGTTTTACCGACGAACTGTTTCAGTGACGAGAAAAAATCCACTCTAGAATTCATATGGTGTATTCAGTCCCTGTTAGTAAACAAGAACAAGCCTTTGGACCTTTGGATAAAGTAATTGTTCCCAGTGTGAATTTACGAGGATATTAGCGCCTTGGTTCTACATGACGCTTTGAAAGCTCAGTTTGATCTAAATCTCAAACAAATGTTCTTTCAATCTGTAGGCTTAGTATTCAGTCTGTTGTAAATAGAGCAGCTGGAGACTGTTGCACTAAATTTCATCAGCGATTAAAGCCTTGGTTTTGTGGTTTCTAGCTTGGAAAAGATCTGTCCATATTCAGAAATACTGGTGGCAGTGTTTGTCAATGAGAGCGTAGAAATACATTTTGCTTTCATTTAACCCTGTCAAATATGTAAACAGTGACGACAGCCATTTCTTAACCACTGACGCAGAAAAATGTGCTATCTATTTCTTCTATTGCAGAGGGATTATGGCGGCCCTCTTGTGTGCCAGGATGGTGAGATAAAGGTTATTGTTGGAGTGAGCGTCCATGGCAGAGGCTGTGCTCGGGCCAATCAGCCTGGCATCTTCATCAACGTGCCCTTTTACACGCAGTGGATCTACAAGGTCTTCAAATATTACCCCAACCCTGAGAATGTTTAGCCAGACAGAGACAGAGAATAAACCAGAACCAGGGGACAAAATCAAGCCTAGAGCCTCTACTTCTGTAAATCCCGCGGTGCACTCAGGACACCTGGTTTCTATGTTGTCCATACTTACATAGCCCACGGATCAATAGGAGACTGGTCTGAGGATAGATGAATGGATGGTAATACTGTTCATATCTTAGAAATAAGAAATGAACTGCTGAAGCAGCTAATAGTAAAAGAAATCTGTCTTCGACTGAGTTCGAAGCAAACCAGGCAAACGAATATTTGGTTTTCATCCATTTTTCATGGTTTTCTCTTGGTAGCAAATCCACCAGAGTGGTATGCGAGCATGTGAATACTCTTGATTCCTGGCGTTACTTGAATGTTTTAAAACACCAAAGAGCAGTGGTTCAGCAGCTCCCTCTTTAGAGTACATCAATGGGCCACTTAGAAAACTATCCAGTGGTAGAGCAATGTTAAGGGCACTCTTACCAAGCTCCATGCATCCCGAGGGGCTTAAATAAAGTGGCCCTTACTGTACATAGTATTTTAATGAGTGTATTTGTGACACTCTAAAGGTGATTTGGGTCTTATAGATCTATGACGAGGGAAAATGAATGTCGTGTTAGGCAGATAAATGATGTACAGTGTGTTATCTACATTTCAGCTTTCAGTCATGTTTCTTGTCTCATACTGATGTCAGCTGTATGGTAACACCAAAATAAAATCCATTGTCAGTATTGTAATGTTATCATGATACCACTGACTGTATATAGAAGGATGCTCTTTGCATCCTGTGTAGATAAAAGGAATGTAAGGCTGGTCAGCCTTTATACAATTTGAAAAAAAGCAGAAAATGTAACATGCATGTGTACACACAAGCTCTTTCTATACAAAATCTCATATTTCTCTAAACCTATGTGTTAATTCATCATGGGTGTGTGTGTGTGTGTACATCTGTTTTTGTACATTTTTTCTGCAGCAGTGTCTGTATGCAAAAAGACAACCGCAGAAGGAGAGTGCATGCGTGTGTGTGTGTGTGTGTGTGCGTGCGTGCGTGCGCGTGCATGAGCTCGTGCATGTTTGAGCCAGAGCTGAATGAATTATCCTCTCCCCACACTCAGGACTTGGCAGTCCTCCAACACCAATCCACTCTGGATATTAGCGTCACAAAGTCTGTCACTTCAAACTTTGTCGTAGAAAGGAAGGGATGGTCTTTGTAACTGCATTGTCTGTCTGAGACGACTGAGAGGCCTTTGAAACAAATTAACACGCCTCTTTTACCCGTGTTAATGATTGAGATCACTTTATATTATAACTACATTATGTTTGTGTAAAAGTGAGAAAATTGTTGCGTGTGTGCGCGTGTGTGTGTGTGGGTGTGTGTGTGCACTGAAAGATGCTGCAAGCTGCTATCCTCTCCAGGTTGTACAGTACTGTCTTTTGTTCTCTGCATAATGTAGATTCACTATAAATGTCATGTCATCTTACCCAGTATGTTAAATGTTAAACCTAGTTTCAGCAATTATTTGAAAAGTTTTATGATGTCTGTCACTATAATAAATGTTTTTTTAATCTTTGAGTTTCTTTTCTCATTTGTCGCATTCTTTGAAGGCGCTGTTTGAGTGTTCTGAATGCAAATGTGTTTAGTCTCAGTCACTTTTCTTGCCTGCCGTATAATTAAGTCAAGGCTGTTGAGCTCCCCGGCCAGAAGATGGCACCACAGTAGCACACAGACTATAAAGACGTCTCGCTAATCTTACTAATCTCTCACTCTCCCTGTCTCTCTCTCCCTCACACACACAGACACACAAACATATTCCCACATCTATGGTCACACTCTCATCCACACACCACCCATTTCAGCCTTGTAGCTGCTCTTGATCAAATACTATAACAGAATGGCAATATTCTGCTGTCACCCTATTGAGAGCTTAATAGACAGAGAGTGAGAGATAGGTGTGAGGGGTGTAAGTGTGTGTGTGTGTGTGTGTGTGTGTGTGTGTGTGTGTGTGTGTGCGAAGGTGAAAGAGCGCAGGAGAGCGGGGACTGAGAGCTGGAGATTAAACGCTGAATCCATTGATGCTGTATTAAGGAACTTATGGAGCAAGCAGAAAATACACAGGGATCGACATTTTCTGTTGCTATGCACATTGTGTGTGCTGTGCACCGATGCTGACACAACACACACGTATATATTATATACACAGACACACACACACACACACTCACAAACATAGAGAGACACACAAACAGAGCGTTCTGTGATAACAGATACTGTAGAAGCATCAAAGGGAGATGAAGCGTAAGAAGTTTGCTTTCATCTGCAGGTCAGCTGCATGGACAGAAAGATGGAAAACGTAGACATAAACAAGAAGACAGACTGAAGGACAACTGCACGCACGCACACACACATACACACACACACACACACACACACACATTCATACAAACACACACACACACACACTGAGACTGAGTGGCTGACTTGACCCTGGCTCAGTGCACCGTGAGATCTACAGCATACATGAGGCTAATGATCCAGAGAACATGGCTTGTGTCAGGGCTGTTCATGCTGGCGTGAAAGCACTTGTGCACTGCGAGTGTGTGTGTGTGTGTATCTGTGTGTGTGAGTGTGTGTGTATTATAAAGAGAACAGACTAAGAAATGAACATTCATTCATGGTTCTAAAAGGCTCTGTCTTTCATAGTGTTCCCCAATTCACCAAAGTGGTTTGATTACAAATAGATTTAGGATAAACCCCTCATCTCATCTCATTCAAAGGAGCTCCCAAAATAAAGCAAATAATTATGCTATGATTTAGAATAATAATCCATTTACAAACTATTTATACTAAACAACTTCATCAAAGCAGTTACTGGCAAATCTTGCAGAGACAAAATGAATTTGTAGTGCTGCACTATGACAAATTAAGAAGTACAGGGAAACAGATACAGATGCATTTTCTGCACCATCACAGCTGTGAGTTTTCAGTACGTTGACACATTTTTCTTTCCTCATTTAAACCTGTAATGTGGTTTGTTACAGAAGGAACAAGTACAGCCTGTACCGGAGATGTAAGGGTGCATGAGCAGATCCAGACTGAGTTGGTGTAATGGATAAATGTGGCATTTCCTGATAAATTTCAAACTGAATATGTAGCTGGCTGGCCATTGCATTTCAAACACAGTACCAGGGAACTCTCACATGCTGCCGTACTTTAGCTGATGACTGCATGCAGAGATCTGAGTGCGACTGCTGGCGTCTCTATCCCTCTGTATATGTGTGTGTTACATGTGTGTGAGTGAGTGACGCAGAGAGAGAAAGAGAGAAAGAGAGAGTGAGAGAGAGAGTGGTTAAAAAAGAGAGAGAGGAAAAATGAGTGGGACTGATTATTGCAGGGAAATGCTTTTATAAGCCACAGGACTCCCATTACAGATCATTGGGTTTCAGACTTAGTTAAGAATATCTTTCATAATTTAATTGGGCTGTCTTCATAACGTCATTTAACTTCTTTTTAGGCACTTTCTCTCCTCTCTGTGGACTCTTTTAGGAATCTGTTGTGTTTAAGTGTGTGTGTGTGTGTGTGTGTGTGTGTGTGTGTCACGTGTACGACAGTTGAGGAAGATGGGAGTGTGTGTGAGATGATAGGAAACCTTTTTAAATTATCCTTCCTGTATCAGCGTTTCATCCTGCAGCTTGACACACCATCCTACCGTCACACTTAGTTTACCATCAAGAGGAGTCTCACTTTTCACAGTGTGTTCAGTTGAAAAAAAGAAAGCATATGCCCTTTCATACACACTGTACACTGTTTGACTTAGACAATAGCATCAACTTCATTACATTGTAGGTATAAGGAATTTTCTCGCAGCTTAAAATATATTGTTTGAGCCTGCTAGAAATTGTAACTCAAACAAACTCGGTAATAAATCACAACGCTCATGAAATTAACTGTCCAAGTCAAACAAAGTGTTCAATAAACGTCTGGACCACTACAGACTGACTAACTGCCTGACTGATGTTTCATTGTAGAAATGCTCATGTGAGAGATGGTGCGTGCTGCGAGCAAGCTCTCGAAGAAAATACACGACCAATTGTCATTTATCAGATGTGGTGAAAGCTTTTACTTCGGAAATCAATAGTGCATGAGCTTATTATACTCTTTTAATACTTTCTTTTCCCTGCTCTCAACGACCTTGTTTTCAGACGCAGGAGGAAAGTGTTTTCAGTGACAAAGCTCTGCCTTACCTCTCCAGCACAAAACAGCAGACACCACAAAAACTACTGGTGATAATAGTGGAGCATCCGGCAGCTGAAGAGCCAGATACTTCTGTCAGCAACTGGTGGAGGCCAAAACAGAGCTACAAGTAGAGTGGTTTTTGAAATTAGGCCGGCCAGAAACACGACTTCTAATGATGCCAGTGTGTCTATTGCTGAACATGTAAACTGTTCTCCATAGAAACTTTATGTAGCAGCACTATGTGAACTGTTTTCAATGTAAAGTTCCCTATTATTTTTATTTTTATCCCTAACTTGTGGCGTGACTTTTGTAAGGGAGATGTTGGCTCCTCTGATGGTCTGTTGTTCCAGTTTGGGGTAGCGTGACTTTAGCAACTATAGCCTTTTAGCATGTAATGCTAGCGTCACCGTGTTAGCATGACAGTGTTAGGCAACATTATCATGAGTACAGCTGACTTTAGGGCTGGCAAACAACAACTGCTGCAGATAAATAATAATAACATAGGGATATCTGACTCCTGACAAAGTGCAGCCTGATAAAAGTCTGATAATGAGGAGGTTAGCCTGATGAGCTGAGTCTGATCTCCTAAAATAGCTACTGTACAGGGGACAGATCTTTGTGATTTAGGTCAACTCTGGAAGAACCTTTAGGGAGAACTACAAGAGTTCACCTCAATCGCAAAGTTGTCTCTACATTTTCATCCATACAATAATTTTGTGTCCTGTTGTGTAATCACATCTTAATATAATTGTCATGGACAGATTGGACTGACAGAAGGGTTTATGCCTAGACACATGTTGGAGATATGCAGCTATTGACTCATCATTTTCTACTTAATACAACAGTGCAGACAATATTTGATAAGCTAAGACAGGCAGAAGGAAGAAAAGGGAAGGACAAGAGAGAGTCAATTATATCTGCAGAGATGAAACGTGAGCAATAATTTGCTCTCAACAATCAGATGTGTAGTCACAAACATTAAGCTTCCATCATAATTTTATATTGTAGCAGCTTGCTCTCTAATCGTATAGCTGGATTGAACCAAGCTTGCCAAGTGCTGTCATATATTCATTTGGAAATCCAATTTTAAATTTTACCACAAATCAACTCTCAGTCCCAAGTTTGATAAATCTCTTAGTAACAGTGATGTGTTACCTCAGTGTGGCATTATCCTGATGTTCAGAAAAGCTAACTTGTATCCAAAAAGTCTCTGCTTCATATTTCTGTATTTAGAAAATCTGGCAGAGGGAAGTATGAGTAAAGTGCTCTATCTTT
Organism: Seriola aureovittata; assembly: GCF_021018895.1. Lineage (NCBI taxonomy): Eukaryota > Metazoa > Chordata > Actinopteri > Carangiformes > Carangidae > Seriola > Seriola aureovittata. The sequence goes on from NC_079373.1 coordinate 15,273,394, forward strand.
GCTCAGCAACTGCTTTGCAAACACCCTGGAGAAAAGCAGTTAATCCCCAGCAGCAAATGAAGCTGCTCATCGGCCAACAAATTGACATTATATTCATACTGGGCAGCAATCAGGTGTGAGTACATACACAATCCAGGAATTAGGCTTTATTTTTCATAGCACACCTGGTCAAATAAAGGATTTGATTTCTAATGCTTAGAACAGGGAAAGAAAAGTTCTGTCTTGGGCATCGTTTTTACCAATGCACACAGAATTTTGCTTGTCAAGCTCAGATAATTTAGTCTCACAAAACCTTGCTTGTGGTTAAAGCTGTGCCTTTTTTTGTGACATCTCAAGGTCCAGATCAATGGCTGTGGTAAATCAGTCGCCGTGTCAGTGGCTGTGTTGATATTAATCATTAGTTATTCAATCTGGGGCCCTGGGAGCAGCACGACAAGCTGAGAGAGACAGACCGCCAGGCAGGCATACACACAGCAGGGTGAATCATCAGAGGTGTGTGTGTGTGTGTGTGTGTGTGTGTGGGGGGGGGGGGGGGGGGGGGGGGGGGGGGGGGCAGGCTGGGGGACATTAAACAGCATTGACTGGAAGATCACTAAATCCCAAAGTGACAACCAACTTCCAAGTTTATGCCCAGAAGTCTTTTTCACATCAAAAATTACTTTCCATATGGAAAACTAGATGTGTTTTGGATTTGACGATGATGAGATTCCCCCTGACTGCTGCACACTAAAATTATGAATCTAAAATTATGATTTGGTGTGTAAATACATATAAATAAACAAAAATGTACACAAAATACTGTATATGTGCACATGTGCTATACCGAGCTTCCTAAATTCAAAATTTCATGCATTTGGATTTTCTTGTTTACTGTACACACATGTTGAAACTATTTTCAGACTTCATATTATACACTTGTGTGTTCGATTTCTGCTGGGTCAACATGCTACCAATGCCTGCTCTGTCATGTAATGCGACGTTTGACATTAGGATTTGCCAAATGATACATTCTGCGTAATCGTATCCATTATGCTGTTACATGCATTTTTAAAAGGGAAGTGACAAGCTATTCCACCCGTCTTTTGTCTGTCAATCTGTCTGACAGTCTTTCTGCCTCTTTCCCTTTCACCTTGCCATTATCTGTCTGAGTCTTTCTATCAGAGACGCAGGGATGTTTTATCTGGGTAAAGTACACCACAGTGCAGTAATATCTCCCGAGACAGCCAGGGAGCTGATAGGTATCACTCTACAAACAGGCTGTTCCTCCCAGGACGCTACACAGAGATAATGTGCTGCTTTCTCTTTCTCCTATTTTCCCTTCTGTCTGTCTCTGTCTTTGACTCCGTCTCAGACCTTTTTTTCTTTTTCTTTCTCTGTCTATCTGCGTCTCTCTGTATGTGTCTCTCCCTCTGTCTCCATCTTTCTATCTATCTCTCTCCGTCAGAGTGATCTCATGGGGATAGAGGTGTGTTACCTCTCCCAGTTGGAGATTCTGCAGATATTAGCCTTCTGTGTTCTCTCTAACCCAGGATGGAATTAGAAACACCACCCCCTGTGTGAGCGAGACGTCAGTTCTGTATTCAGGTACAGTGGAATTGCACTGGTGTGGGTATAGGTGTGTTTGCGTGCATTTGTATTGGGTGCCAGCTGTCCTGTAGTGTGTGTGTGTGTCTAGTGCGTCACCCTGCTTTCTCCGGCCCAGGTTCCCAGTGGTGTTCGGCATATGGTAACCATGGGACACGGGCTACAGATAAGGCTATGTATGCCACCAACTCTCCTTTAACGTCATAGGCCGACTCTTCTCTCCTCCATCAACCATAGTTTTTTTTTCTTTAACCCTTTTATTGTGTCGAAAGAAAATTACATCCATTATGTTTTGGGTCAAATTGGCTGGCATTATTAAATATACTCAATCAGATTATCATTTTAAATTAGTACAATTTTATTGTGGCTTCTCTGAAAGCCTAATGAGGAAATATCAAATATAGCAACTATTTGGTGAACATTTCTCATTTTACAAACTATGACATTTTGACTACTCTTCTATTCACATATTGCATGGATTTTCTGAATAGCAGCATATTATCTTATTTGTTTGTGGTACATATCAACAGTATGTTGTGTGGAGTGAGTTAGTGTCAAGCAACCTGATTAGTTGATCCAACTTCTGTCAGGAGACGATTCGAAACAGACTTAAAGATGAGGCTGAGAGGAATCTACAGTCAATGTTTAGCACCTTTATAGTTTAGTGTCTTAGTTACGTAAGTTCTGCAGATATTTGATCATAAATCAAAGTATTGGACAAAATTAAAACTGTGATCTAATAATGGTGCGAAGAGGGTGAAGGTTACTTACATACTTAACATATTTACTTGACATCTTTTTTTTTATCACTTTGATTAAGCTAAATCCTTGATAATAAAAATTTTTTCATTTGGTGTACAGAGAAATTCTGTTATGTATTTAAACCAAATAGAAACTGCATCATATTAAACAGGAAAAAAAACAGAAAGAAAATAGAAATAAATAAACCATACAAAAAAAAAGAAAACATAACAAAACATAAAATATGAAAGGGCACTTCAGGGACATCACAGGGCAAAGGGGCAGGACCCTCTGCACGTGCATGTTTACGAGTATGTGTTCTCTCTGCAAACATTTTTAATTCACTAATCGCTCCTTTTATATAAGGTCAAAGAGTGCTGGCCCTGTGAATTGGCTCAGGGCAACACACTTTTGTCTTCTGCTCATTTATCGAATGGTGGCACAGAAAAAAATTATTTTTATTCTCCTCTCTATCGCTCACTTTGTGGATTTCGCTGTATATTGGTGTGTGACCTTTGAACTTGAGTAAAGAGATCAGTGCTGCATGATGATTGTGTTCCTCATGTACTTTTGTATATAACATGTGACCACAAACAAAGGGGACAAGCTATGGATCCAACTGCTCAAAAGCCATTGTGCACCTTGTCTATCCCCACAGCCTCAGAAAAAAATGAGCCGAATGATTTTAGCTGTTAATATGATAATCAATTATACATGTGTCAGAACTAATGGCCTCAGCCAACACAAAAGGACATCAATGTTGAATTGAAAGACCAAAGGAATTATTAGAGGAAGCATTATTTCCCTAGGATGCAAGAGAGGATTAAACTCCAGAGCTTGTGGGAGCCTGGAATTGTTTTTCGTCTCCCTGGGGTTATCTCAGGTAACAACTATTCAAGTATTATTAAAGAGCTAAAAATGGCCCATACTGTTATAGCAACCTGAATTCAGGTGCCATGGGGTATTTGCCTGTGTGTATGTGTGTATGTGTGTGTGTGTGTGGGTGGTGTGTGTGTCTCTGTGCATATGCCATGATTGTGCATGTGCCTTTGCATGAATGTGTGAAAATACCCTTGGAGACCTGTGAGTGTGTATGTGTGTGTATGTTTGTGGGGGGATGTGTGTGCTGACGGAGGCAGTTGGTAGCTGGGATATGTGTCTAAGAAGAAAGCGGGGTGAGAAGACCTCCTTAAATGTGCACAGCTCTGCAGAAAACAACTTTGGCATTTGTGCTGGAGCACTGCAAACACGCACCCGATAAGTAGGTCTATTTTGTCACCGCAAACACTGCATATATTCCACTGTGTTGAGCAGTATTTTTCAATGATATTGTGTTTGTTTTGCATTCGGAATGTGCAATCTGCTCCAGATTGTGGTTTGTGTCTGTCACAGCACATGTTATCAAATCAAGTCTTTTATCTCTCCCTCTGCAGTTTTTCCAAAAGCCTAACTGATCTTATTACATGTTTATGTTTTAAATGTAGGTGCTAACAGACATGTATATAAACACACAGCCCCCCCAACACACACATACACACACGCACACTCACACATAGACCACATGCACTAAGAGACAGTTTTAGCAGTACTCCACTGGAGTGGTGGATTGACCTCTTTCTTTTCCTCTCTGCTCTGCTCTCTCTTTTATCAGCCTCCACTTCCATCCAGCCACTCAGTCTTTCATTGTGGCGCTGGCTGTGCTCTCTTTAGATGTAAACAAGATTTAACGTCTTTTTATGTATGTTCATGTGTGGTGGTACCGAGGGGCACGGTGCTTTGGACATGGGGAAAATCAGGTCAATCACCAATACTGCTCATTATCCTGCACTATAATGGCAGACATCCCACAGACATGGTTGACATTTATTGCTGCTCTGATGATAGTTAGAGAGTGCAGCAGCGGTGTCTTTGTGTCAGTTGAAGCTTGTATGATCTATTAAGCATCTCGTTTCAAGGTGGACATACAGCAAATACAAGTAATAAGTAAATACAGTAAGTGCATGTGTGAGCCTATCTCCTGATCTGTCTTGGGCTGGTTTGAGTGTCTGTATAATGTGCCTGCGCTCCTGCCTGCCTGCATATGTATGCGTATGTGTATGTATGTTTCCCCCTTTAAGGCAGATTCTTGGTAATCTCATCCTTACTGATCTAATGCGTTTTGAGTGCTGGTGACCTTGTGGAGTCTCGCTGGTGCCTCACGGCAAACGTGCTGCTGGCATAACTCACATCTCGGGCAACACTCGCACTGCTGGCTGCTAACTTTCCAGGTCTGCTTCCTGTCTTCCATCAAAGGCATCAGTATAGGGAAGATACTACAACATATGTCGCGTGCCAGTGATTCTCCCACCACCGGATGCAAAAGCTTTGCATCTGTATTTGTTGATTTGAAATGAAACTAGTACTGCATATTCCTCGTTGTGTGTTTTATACTGTCCTTCCATGACCGAGGACACTCTTCAGAAGCAGAGGGTAGACATGTGTGCCACTGAGTGCTGACTGCGTGTGCATAAAGTTGATGTGAGTGTTACTAGACAGCTCCACAGCTACCTATGTTCTTGTCCCTCTTCTCTGGCCCGTTCCCTGGAGAGAACCACAGAGTTCACCTGAAGTTCGCTGCACTCTCTGAAATCTTGTCTGTTGGCGTTTGTGTTGCGATTAGTCTGCCAGACTGCAGAAAGACGCAGGCCCTTGAGTACTTGACTGCATTCCAAATTAGCCTCTTCTGTGTTACTCCCCCCCCCCCCCCCCCACTCCACTGCCTCTTACAATGTTAGTTCTGGTTTCATTTTTATTTTTATTTTTTTACAGTGTGTTTGTTAATGAGAGGTGTTTTTGCCCCCGATGAGACTCACTTCAGTTCATACGTACTGATGAATTGGAAAAATGCCCAGTCATTCACGGTATCTCTCTTAGGGAATGGGTGGGGAGAATAGAAGAGAGATAAGCAAAACATTGCTTTAGACCTGATCATTTTCATGCAGATCAGATCTGTGTGGATGTTATCTCCAAAACGAAGATAAATGTCTGCATCTTTATTTCTTCAGCATTATTTATTCAGTATCGTTTAGATGGTGGGATTTGAGTGTCAGCGCTGTTTAATATGCATTAGATGACAACTGGCTATGACATTGTGGGATCATATGTATCATTGAATGCATAATTTGCAACATACTACCTGCTTACATTTGTGTTTCCACTCTAATCTTAACAGAGATTGTAAAGCAGTATTAGTACAAGTCTCATCGCCTAGACCTGAATGGGTTCCATGTCGAGAAAAAAAACAAAAAACATATAGCACTGAAGGGCCTGGAGAGGGGTCAAAGGAGGAAAGGCTTACACCAGGTCAACACCACTTGCGTTCAGTAAAGAGAGCTGTTGAGACAGACATACTGTAAGTGAATTGCAACCTCAGTGCACCAGCTCACAGACATGTGAAATGCCCTCACATAGCCACTGAGTGAGTCTCTGTTTGGACAGAGGCCAACCACACTTTGTGTCACTGAAACAAATGAACAGCTCCTCTGAGCATCTTACAGAGGCTGACTGCTCCACATAGCATGTTCTACATTGCTTATCTGTCATTTTAAGGTCAAGTGTGGATACAAAGAGATGTGATCTCATAAAATCCATTTTTAGAGAAGCGATTTTAGAAAGAGGGCTCAAACATCACAAGAACCTTATCATAGCCTCTTAGAGCACAGTGTATCTAAAAGAAAATGCACAGAGCATCTTCGCCAAACCGGTTTTGCTCCCATAAACTGCACACAGGAGCTAACGTGATCAGCTCTGTGTGGGTCTGAAAGCAGCTGTGCCTTCTATTTGTCCTTTGAGTCACTTTTCACAAGAATCTCTTTATCTCTGTCTGTGCCAGTGTGTGTGTGTGTGTGTGTCTGTGTGTGTGTGTGTCTGTGCATGTGTGTGTGTGTGCGCGCATGCTTCTGTTTGGGTATTTGTCTGTGTACAGTATGTGTCTGCCTTTGTAGTGTATTGATTGGGATTGGGCAGTTCTCTCAGTTTATGTTTATCATAGTGTTGCTGGAGGACTCACATTGGCCCACTTCTGTCCTCTGACCAACGTGCACCCTGATGACCATTTGCCTCACATCTTTCATGTCGTGTGTGTCTCTGCCTCTGCCTCTCTGTCAAAGGAAGCCAGTGCACTCTCCAGACAAGTTATAATGTAATGTGTTATACAATATCTGACAAATACCACACTCAAATTCATCTGACCTTCAAATACAGCAAGACATATGAGGACTATGCAGGAGGTTTGGCCCCTTAAAGAGCAATACATTTTAACACGGTGATCACAGTGACACACACAACTGCTTAGGCTTTGTTCAGACCGACTTTGAGCCCTGAATGATAAAACGGAGCCCCCGTGTTCTGTTTTTCTCATAATCATCTTGGCAAAAGATGAAATAATTCCTGCTGTTATAACATTACAAACTTTCTGGGTCTTATTCCATGTCTCACTGGCACCTGAAACAATACACCCACCACTGCACCACTCCCTTATCTTTATGCGAGGCTGTTTTTGGTCTGAACACATGCTTGGACGGAAACTGTCTAACAATATCCAGATCTAAAAACATCACATCTTACTTCCTGAGTCCAGAAATATAGCAGGTAGCAGATGCTCCAATCAGAGGCTAACTCACAGTGGGAATTGAGATATGAAAAGCAAGATGTTTGATATTCCTAACGGAACTTATTCTTCAAATTAAACAATTTGAGGAAATTAATGGTGAGAATGAATCAACACATGCCAATACAGTTATCTGTGTCAGCCTTTAGAGCTGTGTGATTGGGATGGATGCAGGGTTGGTTGCAGCAGTTGCCTAGTAACAGTGTGGTTGATCCGGGTGTGTGTGTGTGTGTGTGTGTGTGTGTGTGTGTGTGTGTGTGTGTGTGTGTGTGCTGCTGGGGTGTGGTCGGGGCAAGCTGAGGGTCAGGTCATCACGATAATGAGTGTGCTCAATAATGTTTACTGTGGCAGTCAATTCTTGTCAATTACCTGTTATCTGTGCTTCAGCACTGCGCAATGGAACGTTTGTATGGAATCACACAGGTGTAATTGAAATTTCTGGGAAATGAAAAGAAGATTTCTTTCTTTATGCTCAAAAAACATCACACTACACATTAAGAGCATGCTTTGTGTTCATAACCTCTATCCTTCATCTGATACAGTATATTGGATTCCGTCCATACCACTGTGGTGACATTGACTTGAAAATATGACAAATTCTCAGCTGTATTGATGCTTTTCATTTCCAGCCAACTTGCTCTAAAGTCAATACATCATCCCTCTGTTTGTTCTCATACAGTCAAGCCTTGGGATCCACAAGTGTTGTGTGTCAATAGATCAGCCCTCAAACAAAGCGATTCCTCAGTGAAATATACACAAAGGAAAATGGACAGTAAAGACACAAAATGCAAACACAATATCAAACTAATACCTTGAAATTGAATTAATTAATTGGCCATGGCAACTAACATGAGTTAATCCAAAATTCTGGTTTTCTAGAGAGCAACAATAGATCTTATAGACATACCCGATCAACAACAGGGAATCAATCAGGTAATCAAAGAGGCAATCACTTCAATCTGTGGCTGTGTTTTCTTGACTTGCTTAGAGGAAAAGGTCAGTGTCATTCAAATTGGCTGAAAAAGAGAAAGAGATAAAAGCATGAATTGCATGCCAATGATTTGTCTTGTTAGGACACAGTCTCAGCTACTGTAACATGGCCTCTCTTTCCATTTTTGTTTGCTTGTTGTTTGTCCTATTTTGTGCTGGGCTGTGAGCTAATGGTAAAGCTGCAGAAACAATTACACAACTGATAATACTGTATATCGTGGTGCTCCTGATTTGCATCTGTAACACAAAATGTGAATATTAGCTTTAGGAGTACGATCCAGACATGCATATTGATGGATGATAATAATAATCTTCCTAATTCTGCTTTGCGAAATACCCCCTTGGGGATGCTTTTTGTTTTTGATAAGTGTGGTTTCTCTGGATAGGCTCAGTGTTTTTTTTTTGTATGCTGTTTTAACTTTGATGGCTTCATGCTATTATGAGAGTCCTTGAAATTGCAATGCAAAAATAAGGGCACTGTTTTTGTGAGAACAAAAGCATTTCTGATGCGTTTCACACATTTCACCCTCTAACAGATGCTGCATACAGTTGCCTTGAGTGCTTACTCATGGGGTAATGTTGGGTCTCTGTAAATAATATTGTAAAGATTACAGAAGAGTCCTGTTCCATATGAAAAGTGCCCTGAGATAACTTCTGTTACGATTTGGCGCTATATAAATAAAACTGAGTTGACTTGACGTGACCTTGCACGTGCATGTGCTGTACATGCCCGGCTGATCAGGATAAGCCTTTGAAATCTGTGAGGGCCGTTCCTATAAAAGAGCAGTGCTGACCTTATTCCTAATTCACTCTTCTTCAGCAACTCCAATATAATGGGTGACTGGCCCTAAAATGTCAGGACTGGAAGGATCTGCTGGACGCCCTGCTCTCCCTGGATGGACTGTTTGGTGCCTTTATCTTTGGACTCTATTCACTGGTGCCAGAGGCTGGAGCTGGAATCAGCACAGCTGTGGCATCATCTTCCCCTCACTCTAAGGCCCCCTACCTCCTCACCGGATACTAGTACAATAAAACTGCATGGCGTCAATGAAGAGCAGACAGAGGCACAGATCCTGTATTTGGCTGGGCCTGCCTCTCTGGCTTCCAGTCCACATCTGGTTGAATGAAGTCAGCCTCACCGGCCCACCCTGATGGCGATGAAGGTGATAATGTCTTGATATGATCACGGTTGCCTGATGTTGTGACTTGTGGCAGTTATTCTGCACTGAAAACCAGTGTTTCAAAATAAAACCACTTTTTTTCAAATGGGCGCACATGATCCACTTGAAGTAGAACTTTGACCCACTATTTGGCTTCTGCCAAACTTCTTCACTTGTGAATGGCAGATCTAAGAGAGATCCCTTATTCAAAAACAACATTAGTGAAACTAAAGCATACAGACCACAACTATGGCACCAACACTTGCAAACAAAGTGATTTCCCTGTGGAGCCACCCTTGCTTAGAAAATAGATCTAGTCTTATTTCACTGTAAGGTGGTTCAGATTAAAGCATCCTCTAAATGGCTTGCATTATCAACATCATCCACACTTTTCTTTCCTTTCTTTGTTGGTGAACAATGGAGGCACATAGCACATAAAAGAGTCTTTGTTTTCAGTGATCAAGCAGACGATTCTTTAAAAATAAATAGTAACAAAATGTCTTCAGATACAAACAATGTTAAGGGCGGCTACACCAGTGATTTAAAGTGGTGCACACAGCCAGCCAGAGGTTTTTAAAAGTAGGCTCTGAGATGCTGAAAAGCCACTTGGATCAGAGTGAGTAAACATTAGGCTTGTCTGTACCTGGAGACTTGGTTTAAGGCTGAATCTATACGTCCCTCACTGTCTGGTCTTATGTGTGTGTGTATGTGCACAGTAAGTGTGTCCCACTCAAGAGCTTATTGACCTGATACTGCTGTAAACATTGTGTGCCCCCCCCCTTTGTGTTTGCGGATGTGGGAATGTTTGTGTTAAGGGTACTGAGCATGGGTGTGTGCGTGTGCGTTTGTGTGTGTGCGTGTGCGTGTCATTGGCAGAGGTCATGTCAGAGAGGTGATCTTTATCTACTTGTGTGTCTGCCTGATCGTGTCCACTTGTCCCTGTTTCTGTGTCACTATTCAAGATAGTGCCTATCTGAGCTAAGGAAGACAATGTGGCTCAGGATGCATTTATAGATCGGAGGACAGAGGACAATTTAGATTTACCAAGATTTATACATTTACGTAGAGCAGAGTTTAACTCTATGTTTGACATGACAAAACCAGTCTAGGCCGGGAGAAACTTTTTAGAGTAAACGGTTCAGACTGTACATCACAACAGTGAAGCTGCTCTGAGATTGAAGAGTTGTCTCAGGAACACACACATTCACAATCCACAACCTGATAAAAATAAAGTCCTCATTTGTTGGAGGTCTGCCTGTGTGTGTCTCTGTAGCAGGAGTTCCCATGTCCTTGTTAGCAGTAATGAAGAGTTATGAGTGTGTGAGTGGCAGTAGCCTCCAAACATGGATGTGCTATTAGGCCACCAAATGACAAGTATAATGTGAATGCAAATACAGCCATCAGTCCCTTGTTGCCACAGTGTTATGATAATAATTATATTACTGCTATATTAAAGACATGGCAAGCTGGCCCTGTCTTCATCAAGCGACTACTGACTGGATCTCAATGACCAATGTGTGCGGAGGAAAACTCATTATTATTCATAAGAGAGGAGGTCAGCTGAGGCCGCAAAACACTATTGAGAGAAATAGATAGTGAGAGTGGGTGGAGGGATAGAGAGAGAGAGAGAGAGGGAGAGAGAAAGAGAGAGAGAGAGAAAACGTTTTGAATGAAACAAAAAAAGCTAAATTGCAGCTGAGCCTTAGAGTACGGTGAGTCATACACCTAGGCAAATTCAGCGGCAGAGAAATGAACAGGGGAGTAAGACAAGGTGGGTGAAAGGGAGAGAGAGGAAGGGGGGTGGGTGGGGGTGATTTGATGGAGGAAGATACCCTATGGTCTTCTCAGGAATACAGGTGTAGGTTTTCTTTGAGGAGCACACTGCGGCGCTACTCTTTGTACAGATTAAAATGGAGAAAACAGGCAAAGAAATAAGCAAAAAAATTATAATGTAGCACGTAGCACAAGCACACATGAACCAGTGTATTTTTGGATCACTGGAAAATATTATATTTGTTTTCCGTGTTTGTTTGCATGCTGCATTTGCATTCATGTCAGCTTTTACATATCTGATTTTTTTCCAGACTGCAAAGCTATAACAGTTTTTATTTTAACAAGGATTGGATAGAAAATTCTGGGATGATTTGAGTTCATCTTTGTTAAGTACTAACAATAATAATACTACCAAAGCTTGGTCAAGATTGTTGGAACTGTTTTCTATGTTGCTGATCCAGCAGGTGGATTTATAGGGGAGGCAAACAAAGTATTGGTAAGGTGAGGAAAAACCATCAAGTGTTCTTTAAATCCACAAACAAGAGAAGAAGACAATCATATTCCAGCCTGATACAAATCTTAGTACATCAATTATGATGGGACAGATAGCAATGACTCCATTTATCAGGATGGTTAAAAAATGCCTCCCCCTCCAAAAAAAACCCAACCTTTTTTAAAAACCTTTTCTTACATCAAGTTTCTTCAAAATATTTGGCAGGTTTCATACTTAGGGCATCATCCCAAAAGAGAGTCTGAGTAAATGTGCCTGATCAATAAACTAACAAAGGGAAAATCTGCCATATTTAATCACCGATTCAAATGACCTGATCCATAGTCATTCATTTCATGTTTCCCACTAATCACCAAACATCACCACTACCTATAATAAAACTTGTGAAACTTTGCGTACTTTCACAGTAGAAAGTGAAGTAATTTAGAATGATTTCATTTGGAGAAGGGAGAGAGAGGAGAGAGACCAAGGTAATTGCAGGATTACAATGACACTGACACATATAGATATGTTAAAGAGCTCAGACCTCCAGAGGGAGCTCGGAGTAGAGCAGTTGCTTCTCTGCATCGAAAAGAGCCAGTTTAGGTGGTTTGGGCGTCTGATTAGGATGCTTCCTGGGAACCTTCCAATGGAGGTTTTCTGGGCACGTTCAACCGGTAGGAGGACCCGGGCTAGACCCAGCACCGGCTGGAGAGACTATATATCTCATCAGGCTTGGGAATGCCTCAGGGTCCCCCAGGAGGAACTGGAAAGCGTTGCAGAGGAAAGGGACGTCTGGACTACCTTGCTTAAACTGCTGCCACCACAGCCGACCCCGGATAAGCCGCAGAAAATGGATGGATGGATGGACATTGACATTGCCAGCAAACATAGTTTTCAAAATTCTCTTTTGTTTCAGCGGGTTCCACAAAGTTTCCAGAGAGGAATATGATATATATATATATATATATATGTTTTTTATATATATATGAGTGGAATACAAACGGTCCCCAGTACCACGCTATTTGACACACTTTGACATAATTATGCAAGTCAGGTTACACTGGTTGTTACACATTCAGCCCTAACTGTGTTAATTATTTTAAAGCCATATTATATAATGTGCTGATCTCAGAGCTGTTGTCTATTCACAGTAATAAATCTATGGTTTGGAGTGAGTGTGTATGCGTTACTCTTTTCATCAGGGCTGTTTTCCAAATGCCCTGCACCATAACATAACCACTCTACTTCTGCAATTATAGTCCTTTCCATTAAGTGCATTATTTTTGTAGACAGCGTACATTGATGGGGTTGAGTGCATTTTCCAATTTGATCACACTTTCAAAATGACTGTCAGTCTGACAGTCAGTGATGAAGGAAGGAGGAAGAATGAGGGGACAGGGACAGAAGAGGACTTCTTTCTTTTGTTCTTTCCTTTCTATCTTATTTATTTACTGCCAACATCACATAGTGAGCAGTCCATTAAATATGTATACCGAAACTGCAATTTCACTGCCATTATTGTGAATGATACTCCAATCTTGATTTTTTTTGTGTGTATGTTTAAGAAATTGTCTTTTTCAAATGTACTCAGTAGTGGTGCAGAATAATTTTCTATTTACAGTCAAGTTTTTTTCAGCTGCAGTAACCAGCAGGGTATTTCATTGCAAACACTATATTATAAGACACCTCAGCTGACACAAGAATTATGTGGCTCTGCTCAGCTGCTTTTTTTGGATGCTTACTTTTTTGTTGGACCTGTTGGGAAGTGTTTATGCTTGCGATTAAATAAGCAAACATACTATAACATTGCCTGTTAAAGAACAAAACTATGACTGAAATAACGGCTGAACAATGACATTTGCGCAGTTCTTAGCTATGCTACAACTATTTACTTTCATCAACCCTATAACCTTGGAGGAAAGCACATTGTTACATTGCTATTTCTACACAAATGACTGTCAGGTTTTCAACTCTGGTTTCTGTTAGCATTGTTTTTTTGTTTTTTTTTCAAGCCTCTTCAAAGTTTTAGGTCCACCTATTTTTACACACAGCGACACAGTTGCAGTACAGCTCATACGAGTTTAGATATTCTCTATAAATTTGGGCTGAAATGTTACTTTGAAAGTTTTTGAGTTAAACTTGACATCCAGTTCACTGTGGTGGGTAAAAGAGCACTGAACAGCAAAATGTTCAAGTATAACTTGGTGTGTGAGTGTACAGTATATGTGTGTGAGAGGGAGAAAGAGAGAGATACTATACCACTTTAACTTGGGAAGATTTGGCCACTCGGTTGGACAAATAGCAATTTATGCCTCACCAAGATATATAAATGAAATATGGGTAAGAGTTACCTTGTGCTTTCCCATCTCTCTCTGTCTCCTCCTCTCTCTCTCCTGCTCTCTCTCTCTCTTTCCTTGTGATCGTGACTGTACTGACAAAAGCTCTCATCTGGGGAAGTTGGTTGCTCTCCATGTGCAGACACCCTGGTTGCCAGGGAAACCAGTCTAAAGTTGTGAGCAAGAGGCGGTGCAGGCCTCTGCAGTGCAGCAGAAAAACAGCAGCACAAGCCTGAACTTGGAGTGACGGCACACACAGCAGCACTCATCACGATACACACAGTCACACAGCTCTCCAACCTCTGCGTCAGCGTGTTCCTCTCACCTGGAGAAATAAAACACACACTCAACAGCTGTATTTGGTGTGGGGGCGGGTTTCACTGTGGGTGGAGCCCTTTTACTGGTTACCAGCAACAAGTCCCTTGGAAAATCAGAGTGAGAGGAAGTCCTCGAGTAAACACTTGATGTTCACTGTTCAGTGTGTAGCTGGAGAGAAAACAAAATCTACCAAACATACACGAGACCAGATAAATATATTTATCTGAGGAAAACTGAGCGGAGCATCTAGATGGTAGCTGATTCCAGACCACGTTTTTTAAATGCTTTCCAGGGATTCAAATCAACAACACTAGCAAGCCCACTTCTCTAATGTCTTAGTTACTGTTCAGTTACAGTGTTCAGACAGTCATGAACTACATGATCCTCAGAAAACATTTTCTGCCCATCACCCTATGTTGTTATTGGCACCAGAATATCCACATAACTACATTGACTTCCCCTGATATCTTCTGTCAGAGAGCTTCACAATCAACAGGACTCACAATCTAATCAAAACAATAACTCTCAGAACAAACATTTGGAGAGGATATCTATTCTATAAATTCACACTAACACAGATGTGTATTGTTTTTTCTGATTTACACATTCATGTATTCTTTGACTTACTTTTTTTAATATTTATCGATCTTGACTTATATTTAATTTCATTTAATTTTTATTAGATAGGGGCAGACGCAATATACATAGTGAATTGCACAACAATTATCCAATGCAATGGATCACAGCATTTAAAGCCACTGCAAATTTCCAATGCCCATCCCTAATAGGGCCTTTAAAATGAGACATATGATGGATACTGCCCTTCTATTCTACACATTCGCACTCACAGCTAACATATATTCATCCTCATATTATTCATCATTGTGGCACTGATTTTCATTTTATTTTTATTTCAATCCCAAAGCCACTAAAGACCCTAATGTGGGAATACAGAGTGTCGAGCTGATATTTGGTGTCTAGGCTCTGACCTCCTCACTGCTCACCTCACATAGCTGCAGCACAGCGAATACCGGGGAGAATCACAGGTTACAGGTGGATGGTGGGAAGGAAGTGGGATTTATGAATGTAAGTATTATGTTATATGACTTGCAGTGGCAGCTAAGGTGGAAGAATGGGCATCCAAACTGAGCATTGAAGCAGCATCATAGGCTTTCAGATTAAAAGCGTGAGCAGTGAATGTCAGCATAAACAGATTGCTTTTTTTGCCAGTTGTTATTATTGCAGTGTTTGTCGTCTGTGAGTGTAGCAGCACGATTCCAGCTGTCTGTCTGAACTGGCCTCACAGGCTTTGGTCCATTTATTGTTGTTTGACTGGACAAACTGCATACACCCAACCTTGTTTGGCTCAGTTTAACAGTCGCTGTAAAGAAAAAAAAAAAGAAAATCTTTCCTCACAGATTCTGATGGCACTAACAGTTTCATAGAATTGTACTTAATTACATGCCATAAACAGCCTGATGTGTGAAATGTGAAAATGCGACTGTGAAACTCTTCCTCTGAAACTCAGCCAGATGACTCTTATGATGCTGTGCAGTCGTGAAGAATCCAAATGTCCTGCTTAGCATTTTCTCAGGTTTCCAGGTTAATCTTATTCCTTCTTTGAAGGCAATGCACTCCAAGCAGCTGATGCAAAGACGGCCTCTATGTAAAAAAAGTATCTAAAACAACACGATGCATTGATACTAATCACTGGTATATTGTAATGTGGAACACACCTAATGTGGCTTAAATGTAAATCATGGGCTTATTATGATTCATCCCATTTTACTCTCTTCTGCTTGTCACCACATCCAATGTCTACAAGAGTCTTTTGTCAGTTTCATATTTGACTATTGTCAGACCTTAGGAAGCTACTGTCTGGCATGGGGAGAGAAAACAAAAAAAAAACTCAGCGCAAGAGTCATCATCTGCCCTGTCAGAAGTGCATCCATGGTGATGTTCAAGTCCCTATTATGAGCCAGAGAATCTAAAAAAAATATTTCAGTTAGAGTAGCTTAGAGATATTGTGTCAGCTAACACTCAAGGCCTCCTTTCCCCTCCTAATTTCTTCTCCCTCCCTCCGTCCCTTCCTGCCTGACTGCCTGCCTGTGAGTGTGTATGTGCATGTGCGTGTGTGTGTGTGTGCGTGTACATGGTATGGAGCTTTATAATGCTGACGGGCAGAATGAGAGCAGAGGGAAACTCAAAAAGGATGCATGGAGGCTGGGTCGCCTGTCAGTCAGAGCCCAAACCTTATCATTTACAAAAAGACAAAAAGAGTGAGTGAGAGAAAAAAGGGAGAGAGGGAGAGAGAGGGTGTGTGTGTGTGTGTGTGTGTGTGTGTGTGTGTGTGTGTGTGTGTGTATGTGTGTAAGTAGGTGAGAGGAAAATTAATAACACCAAAACAGAGTTATATCTAAATTAAGTCTATTTGTCAGCAAATGCCAGTCATTGCTTGTGGCCCCTGGCAGTGTTATTGTGAGGAGCGTTGCCTTGCATATTTTAGCTGAGACTCATATTGTTTGTGGTGATTGAGATACATGAGCCTTGTTAGCAAGGTTGTCTAGATGTGGTGTAAGGTTTTGCCTCCCTCTCTCTTTTCCTGTCTCTTTGCGTGATCATTTAGCTCGACAATTAGGACTAAAAGTCAGAGGGAAAACAGAGAAAACTACAGGCGTAATGAGCCCTGCTCTAAGCTGGCTTTAATAGGCCGGGCAGGAAAACTCTGACATGTATCTGCACTTTTCATTCAATAGGCAAAGCTATGCATACTGCACCAGCTGAAACTCAAGCTTCAAATCTCAGTCTCATGTGACTGACCATTCATGTATCTGTCGAGCTTTCTTTGTGTACCCATGCCTTACAAAATCCATATGGAGCCTCGCTTCTGATAGCAACTATTAGCAATTTTCTTGCTAAAGTTGGTTTGTGGCCTATGCAGGACATGAGTGGATGACCTTGACCTTTTCTTGCCTATTAACAGCCTCTCCTCCTCCCATTAAGGGCAGGACAAGATGGAAGAAAGGGCAGCTTGGAGGGAAAAAGAGGTTGATGTTGAGGTGTGGGTGTGAAATGGGAGAGAGAATCTGTGTGTGTGTGTGTGTGTGTGTGTGAGTGTGTGTCCTGCTGATCAGCAGTGTTCACTCTGTAGGAGTCCAAAGTGAACAGTGTTGCCTTCAGGAGCAGAGTAATGTATTCAGCTGATGAGGTCTGCTGTGCACTGTAAAGCGTTCCCTCCAACCTGCTCCTGCGAGCTCTCCCAGGGTGCTACATGAATAAACACTCTCAGTGCTCCCATGACTCTTCCTTCCACAAGCTGAATATTTTATACTGTGTTTTGTTAAAGGGGTGGGGTGGGGGGGTACTAAAATGCTAATGCTAATCTGATCAGCATTAGTTTTAGAACAATAAATTTTGAACATAGTAATTCATTTGGAATAAGTGGGTGAACTGTGTGTTAGGTGTATGAATGTTTTGTTGTGTGTGTGTGTGTGTGTTGTGTGTGTGTGTGTGTGTGTGTGTGTGTGTGTGTGTGTGTGTGTGTTTGAGAGACAGAGATGCGCACAAAGGGCTGGCTATGGGCTCGTCCTTATTTCCTGAATGTAGCAAGCAGCAACTTGGAATATCAATGACGCTTGATTCCCCACAGCTTTTACACACACAAACCCCACTGAGTTTGTGGGTATATACATATATACACACGTATATATATATATATATATATATATATATAATATATATATATAATATATATACATACACACACGTGTGTCAAACTGTACATTATCAAGCTCTAGCCTGCAGTCTCTACCCAGCTGCAGCCATAGGCCAAACACCAGTTTACAGTTTATAAACAAAATTTCACACATACACACTCTCGCTTGGGGCGAGCTCTTAAATTGGATTGGGACTACGAACTGATCAAAGCAGTTTGTAGCAGGATTGATGCTACTGGGAGTCCTAACCTGCTTATAACCCAACCCACCCACCCCACCCCCTCCTCCCCAAACAGACACACATGCACACACCCGCACACACACACACACAGTTTGCTAGAATGTTCTTTTCAGCACGGTGTTGGTGTGTGATTCATACACTGTCTAAGCAAACACTCATACAGCTACAAAGAGGGTGTGTGTGTGTGTGTGTGTCTGTGTGTGTGTGTGTGTCTGTGTGTGAAAGAGAGCAAGTGTGTGCGCATGGCCATGATAATGATTAATACGTGAATCAAGCAAGCTGATGTCTGACACTTTAGGTGTGTGTGGGCTTTTGGCTCCATACATCAGTACATATTTTCCTGATAGATTTTGTTTACCTCTATTAGGCTAATGCTCTGCTAATGAGGTTACGTGCTCAGTTAAAAAGTTCAAGAATCAAACTGTTGTTTATATCAAATGTTACTGCTGGATAATTATGTATATTATAGACTAAAACAAGCTCGGCCTCTAGTATAAATATGTTCTTTATTCTAAGATACAAACCTGCCTACAGACTCACACAGGTACACACATTATACATGTACACATAATCTCTCTTTTGTTCATTAAAAACACACCGTCACCCAAGATATATTGCCATGGAGACGGCAAGTCTTATTTCTGTCTGCCCATCCAGACAGCTGTTTACAACCAAGCAGTCATCATGTAATAAGTTGCTATGACGTCTACTCGGGTGATAATTCTTCAAGCCCACATACAGTATATAATGATGACACAGAATGCTGGGTATACTGTATAATTTTATAACAGTCTCTGAAGTGATGCCATTGGCCTGATTTCCAGTCTAATTCTAACAGGCCCCAGCCAGCGTCTCCCCAGAGAAACCTGGCCAGATCAACCATGAGAGCATGAGTGACAGAGTTAGCCTCTGTGGCATACTCTATGATCCACTGCAAGAGACTCCAGCTCAGCTACACAGGCTTAGGAATAATGTCAGTGTCTATATAGTGACACTTGACATGTTTTCAGCTTAATGATTCAAAATGTCTATTTAGTGAGTCACATTCCTTCTGCACAGTGCTTCAGTGCAGCAGACAGTGACTTACAGTGGCTTCGCAACATATTCACAACCTGTTCACTTTTTGCAACTTTATTGTGTTGCAGAGTTCATTTTAAATGGATAAAATCCCAATTTTCATCAATGGATAAACCAACAGCAAGTGTCTTAAACCTAGTTTATAAATTGAATCAATGTCATAGGTATGCCGGAGCCATGTACGCTACACTGTTATGTACGCCCCACATGCACTCGACCACTTTTCGAAAACATCTGACCACATCACTTTTCTCTTCACTCTTTAAGACCTATGGATTTTGCACCACTGAACTCTCAAATGTGCATTCATCTTTGTAATGAGGGTTTATGCACTGCAACTCTACTATATTATCCCTCTCCAGGTAATTGTCAACAGACTGTTCTTTTTGACAAAGTCTGATCACACTGTGCATTGACATTCTCAGTCACCTTAGGAAGAGTTTTTCCTTCCACATCAAACTATCCCATGAGCATCATGGCATCATGGTCATTAGATGTTTCTGACCCTATTTACTGATGTCATCCCCATAGATTTAAATTCAGATGTCACTTTAGTCTCTGTTCCAATAATACTGTTTGTTGAGCAGTCTTTGTGATTGAAGCTCCTGCCATCTGTGCCCTAACAATGAACCCTCTTTCAGAGACGCTTTGATCTTTTCCTCTTGCAATCTTGACACAAAATCAGAATCAAGTGGTCCTGCTCAACGTTTTTTACCTGCCTCAGAGCATGGATGTTACTTGTTTCATTGTACCATGCAGCCCACCTGTGTGGAAGTACCTGCATTTATGTTTCTACAACATTATTCAGATATTTTCCCTTAAAAACCCCCTCCGATGAAAATCAAGTTTTTAACCTTGTGAACATGTCTATATTATGTTTTTTTAAATAATACCAGACGTCATGACAGCATATTTCCACCTTCGAACTGCAGTGATCCAGTGAAACAGTGAGCGAACATTTGCATTAGCACCGGCACTAACACTGTGTCAGCCACTACCAGACACAAAAACACCAAAAATTAACTATGCTTCTGATATGTCTACGTTGGTGCACAACAAACTCCTAAAAAAACCTCCTGAGTCTGGGTCTGACTGAGGCTCAAACATGTGGCTGAGTCTCTCTGATGTTTCCTCCACTAACCATCTCTGGTGGGCGTGGCATAAGGCCTGATCCAGAATCTCTCAATGAGGAAGTGAGCATAGATGTGCTTACAGCCCGTTTTTGATTTTTTTTTTTTTTTTCACTTTTTATTTGGGAAAGTATTAATAATAGTAGAGTGTTTTTCATAGTTTAAAACATGTCTAGAGAGGAACTTTAAGTTTTAGTTTAGAAAGGCACACACCTGTGTATAGAAAGTCCCGCGATTCACACTGCATGTCAGAACATAAACCGAGCCATTAAGTCCAAAGAGCTCTCTGTAGACCTCTGTGATAATATTGTGGCAAGGTATGGATCAGGGCAAGGGTATAAAATCATTTCTAATGGTTAGAGTGTTCCCAGAAGCACAGTGGCCTCAATATTTGTGAAATGTATGAAGTTTGGAACCACCAGGACTCTTCGGCCAAACTGAATAACCGGACAAGAGGGTTCTTGGTCAGAGTCCAACGGTCACTCTAACAGAGCTTCAGAAATCCTTCTATAAAGCAAACATTTTCTGCTGGAGTCAAGGGAGCTGAGTGGTTTGATGCAGTTCCCCGGTCTGCCATGTTTATAGTTTGAAAAGAGCCTTTTCCCAGAACTTGTGGGAAATTACTCCTACTTAACATGAACAAGAACTACACAGCTTTGTTCAACAGATTAATTTAGCCATGTGTCTGAAGTTTATTAGTTTGATCTAAGCCACAGTCAACGTCTGTCTCTACTAGTCCCAGATCACTTCAGGTCTTCAGGTCTACTTGCTCACCAACTCTTATTACTCAGTGTAGGTTAGGTGTCTGCAGGCTTTCACCTATTACTTCACCTGGTGAAAGAACTGGTCCTAAAATAAATATTTCCCACTTGGTGATGATTCATTCATTTCAGCTTTGTCACCTCCAAGATTGTCCATCAAAGTATCAATCCTCCCACACTTGTTCCAGCTTTCCCCCACTTGGTAGCCCGGCACAGACTAAAAGTGGTGCTTTTAACGTTGGAGGCAGTTAAGTGATGAGCTAAAGACATTATATTAATGTTATACTTAAAGTAAAAATGTGGGACCTATACAGTATCAACATTTATATCAATCTTTGTTTTTTGTGTCTCTAATCTATGTACCCTGATATTTTAAGAAGAGCAGATTTTGTTGCATATACCTTATGTCCTATATTGCATACACAACTTGTGTTCCCTGTTGCAAGATGTACTGACAACATTTACCAATGTGTTCTTGTGACAAACATATTTCAGAAAATCCTTCAGTAATTGAAAGTGAAGAGAAAAACGATAATTATGCTCCAGAGACCTTCTATTTAAGTATAGAAAATAAACAGATGTAAAACTGCAGAGTGGCTGCATTTCAAATGGTTGTGTATAGTATTTTTTTTAAATCTAATTTTCACAGAGATTTTAATATTACTTTAAAGTAAACACTAATAACTTTAAAAAAAAAAAAAAAAGACTGTCTGCAGCCTGGCTGGAACTGACTGAAAGCTACTCATAACTTTATGGTAAATGAATAAAAATGTGTCTCTGTTGGTTCTCCATGGTCTCTATATGTCCCTGTCACTTATTTTTTAGCCAATTTCTTCTTATCGATTCAA
This sequence comes from Seriola aureovittata, assembly GCF_021018895.1. NCBI lineage: Eukaryota > Metazoa > Chordata > Actinopteri > Carangiformes > Carangidae > Seriola > Seriola aureovittata. Next base: position 15,295,210 of record NC_079373.1, read on the forward strand.
GACTGACAATCCCTGATTGAGAATGGAAGTAAATATACACAGGAACACAAAGAGATTCATACACACACACACACACACACTCATGCAAGTGTGCATGCCACAGTATCAGTAAAGGAAAGTGTGGTGGTATGTAGCCAGCAGTGATGTGTATGGCTAATGTGATTTACTCAGCATTTACCACCCAGAGACATTTTATCTGATTCTGTGTCTTACAGTACTGCATACTAATATTTCAGTGGACACTTCACTTAATTTCCTCCAATTAACGTCCTGATGTGATGCCATTTCACATCCAGGTCATATGGTATGGAAATGAATTTACATTTTTTGCAAAGTTTCCTGTCCAGGTTTTCAAAAACACCGGGACTGTTTTGTCAATTAAAGCCAGTGCCCAGCCACCCACACATCCACACATCCACATCCACATCCACATCCACACACACACACATCATTCCTCTCTTAATTGTCGCTCTCTCCCTGCTCAGTGGTAGACAGATGCGTCAGTGGGACAATAATGGTTCGCAGAGGCATATGAGTGAGTCCTGAGATGACAGAGAGCCTGGCGTCCCCAAATCCCCCTCTGCTGCACCATGGCTCTTTGTCACGGTATAATCCTTCCTCACTCGCTAAGAGGCCAGGAAGGAGAGTCAGACAGAGAGAGGAAAAGGCAAGAGGAAGACAAGGAATAAAAAGTACATAAACATATACCAGATCTATAGTTATAGCTGATCAACAAATGAGGAGGTAGTTAAAAGAAGAATAGAGAGTGGATATAAAAGAGGTGAGCTATGCTTAGAGGGAGTCACTAAAAGAAAACAGCTTGAAGGAAAGGGTATGACTCAGCTGCATAGGCAATTAGGACAAGGTGCAATTCTTAGACAGAATCCAAATTAAAGAAAGGCATTTAGAAACTGTGCATGTGAGACAGAGAGAGAGCAAGGGAAAGCAAAAAATGAGGGAGGGAGGGAGGGAGAGAGAGAGAGAGTCACTGGATGTTGTGTGTGGGTAGTAGAAGAGCAAAAGAAAGGAAGGAAGGAGCCAAAATGAAAATAAGAACGAGTGGAAGACTAAGGCAATTACCTCATTCTAGTTGACAGAGCCGAACCAGAGTGTTTGGAAGTGATAAGGTAGTGAATGTGCAGCACAGGCAGAAGGCGAAACAACTGCATCTTCTCATCCCCCTATTAATACCACTGACACGCCATTGAACACTCTTGTTTCCAACTTAGTCATTTCTGAGCAAATACACACGTACGTGTACACACACACACACACACACACACACACACACACACACACACACACACACACACACACACACACACACACACACACACACACACACACACACACACACACACACACACACACACACACACACACACGCACACACACACACACACGCCTGGAGCACATTTGCTGGTGCTAATGGTCTGCGTAATTCAAACACAACAGAATTAGTGTTGGAATAAAAACACATTTATGCCCCCCATGTTTACCAGCAGTTTATTTCCAAGCTGATAGTTTGAATTTGTGAGAGTGATTTGGAGGGTAATCTCCTCTGTATTAAGATAAATACTGCTCCTAAGAACACATAATTATCCCCCATACAGTGTAAAACCTGCGCTAAGACTTCTAACCTCTCATTCATACTTTTTCTTTGCTGTGAACAAATTGGGCTCCTATGTGTAGTTAGTTACACAATGTGCATAATTGCCATTCATCATGCTTTTATTCCCTGTGATTGAGTGTCTTTATTGGCAGAACATACACAGCCCAACAAATTCAAAGATATACACAAATGTATGTGTGTGTGTGTTTGTGTGTGTGTGTACTGTGCAATGGTAATAGACATTTGTTCATACCTACTGAACACAAATACTGTCAGTGTTGTGAGTGTCTTTGTTTACATGTAGAATGTGCTGCAGTGACTGAAAACAGATGACAAACAGATGACACTGACCTGTGCCGAACTTTGCCTCTGCACAAAAAGTAGCACTATACTTCACTCAGATGCAGCACTTTGCATCATATTTTGAGCATTCAGTCGCTCACACTTTTCACAACTTGTTGTCAAGACAGCTGTTTTAAGTGACAACAGAAATTTGAAACCTGATGGATGAGTAATCAGTTAGCTATTCTATTCAACTAGTTTGTAGAAGGTCAGAGATGTTCAATTCACTGCAGCTACACTCAACAAAGCTGCTAAAAGCATTAAAACACAGCCTTAACAAAGCCCAGATTTATTAGAACAGCTAATTTTCCTTTAAATATGTTCTCTTGATTTATAATGCCTTTTAAAAAATGAAGGAATGCCAGTCATACAGTTTAAGTGAGTAGTTAGTGGTTCTTCGTTTCGTGTTTTCATAATCGCTCGTGAAGTAAAACGATGTGAAAAATATAGGACAGGCTTGTCTGCAAAGAGCTTGTTGAAGTGCTGGCATCAAGCATGTGGCCAACAGATGAAGCAGATAGGACACTTAAAGTAATAGTTTGGGTTATGTGATGTGGGGTTGTGTGAGGTACCTAGCGATAGTCAGTGTACTGACTGTGACTGTGCAGTAGATTCAGATCAGCGTGCTCCCAGTTTAGAGAAGCAGCTGGGAGCACTGGCACAGAAGCTGAGTGATGCGGCTCAGTTCATCTCCTTCCTGGAGGGGATCTTGCAGGTATCTTTCCGTATATAAGGAAAGCAAAGAACATTGTATTTGACGATAGCTATATAACACAACTCAGCAACTCTAAATTCTCAAGTGTTTATTTGCCTCAATTGAAAAGAAGCATTTTTTTTTTTTTAGAAAGGATTGTATTACAGGCCTGCATTTCACATTTCAACTGTTTTAAGGATATCGGGTCACATTTTTAGTAAGAAGCCTGTACAGTAAGCATCTTCACCCATTTTGCTAATTTGTCATTGCTCAAGTATGTTTCTGATGAAAACTCATCACTTCTGCCATCTGTTTAACAAACAAATCCATCCAGTGGTTTGGGGGATATAATTCCCTCTCTGAAGGGCTTTTACTGTGAAATGTCTGCAAGTTTTACTTCATCAATAGCAACGTCACACAGAGAAATCACAAGTCTACTGAAATTAATGAATCAAATTAATGAATCAGTGTATCCGATAAACAGGGCAATGAGTGTTGCATTACAGTGAGGTATCACTGATTAAATGATTAATATGAACATGTAGTTTGAAATTTATCATACAAAGCATTGTCATGCAAGTATTGGTAAATGTTTCCTGTTTGTTGTATTGTCTTTAATTTGAGAAATAATGGTAGCTGTTATTTCTGTCCAGAAGCCTTTCTTTAACCTCCTTGAAGATTGTTCGATCCATTGTTGGTTAAAATGTATTGGTGCCATTTGGTCTTATGTTGCATTTGTAACGCACCATTTAGTTCTAGTAGTAGAGCGAACCAATGCAGGGAGTGTTTTATAGTTATTTTAGTTCAGTGTTCCTTTAAACATTAGACAAGGGAAAAGACATGAAAATTACATCACCACCCCCACCCCATTCTGTAGGCTAACAGTGTGTCATATACAGTATTTCCATTGATGAGTGTGTTGACCCTGGACAACATACATTAAGAAATGTCTTTGCTTCCTTACCTCTCTCGATGTTGATATCATAGTGAAGGGTAGAGTGAAATACTGAAATGATGCAGACTGTCCATTACCAAAGTAATGTGTAAAATTTGTTTTACACATTCTATTCACTAGAAATCAGCTCATGATCTCAACCATAAGTGTATTTTCTTCATTGCAGTGTATGCAAAGGTTACTTTAAGTCATTGTATGTTAACCATCACTGCAGTAATTGGCAAGATATTGGCCAGTAGAAGAACACTAACCAATGTGTTCGGCATGTATCTCACGTAAACCTCTACTTCCCCAACTCCAGTAAACAGCAAAACAGGTGCTATACGATATACATATATATACATTTATATGAATATTTAAATTTGAAAATTACCAAACACCCAAATTCACAGGTCAATGCTAATGCATAAACGTTTATTATATATACATAGCATTCACTGGCTGACAGGCACTGAGACCTCTTCAAGAGGTCAGCAGTTGATGGGCTAACACACACACACAGACACACACAGACACACACACACACACATTCACACTTAGGAGTAATTTGGATTCTGGAGTTCACATGCTCAGCTTGTGTTTGGACTGTGAAAGGAAACTGAAGCACATAGAGAAAATACAAACACAGGGAGAGCACAAAAACTTTACATACAAGTAACAAAGGCAGATATGCAAACCTAGAACTGTTCTGAAGTTAAAAAACTGCAACCTGCTGTTGTAGCTTTGCAACAGTATTTGGTCAGTATTAAAAAAAAATCAAAATTCAATATTTTCTCAAAATCATTTTTAAGCCATGCAATAGTTCAGAAGCAAAACAAGATGCTCGCTTGCCTTTAGAATACTTCTCTGTACCAAGTCTTGTGGGTCCACTTTTCTTTCTTTTTTTTTTTTTACTGTTCCTACAAACCATTTAGTGTTTAATGAGTTTTTATCGAATACTTAAACTGTATGTTTATTTCTTAATCTTTTATGCATCATTCTTATGAGTGTGTTATGTATGTATGTTATGAAATATTTTAATCATCCCATAAACTACCTAAAAAAACAAATTAAAATCACTTAAGTCATTTTCTTAGATCTTAGATAATGTGATGAGGATATTGTCAGCTTCTAGTAAAACACGGTAGAAATAATTGTATTCAACATTTGGTTATGTTATTAGTCCAAGAGATAACAGTCTACAAAGAAATACATCGGCATCATACGGTACACTCTTTTACAGTAGATTACCCCTTTAATACAAGTAGCACCACAGTAGTAGGTGGTGAAAACTGATAATATTGATTAATTGCTTCCTCGAATTAATTGTCAGGTGACAATGCAGTTGTCACCGGTCTGCTATGTGTGATTTACGAAACACCGTAAATGATTATTTCTTTCCCGTTTTCACATCACTATCCTCAATCTGCCACAGCATAGACTCAACACAAACCAGCCAGTGAATAGGCCCATTGAGCTTTATTTGGAGTGGCTGTCTAACCAAGGTCCTCAAAGTAAATATGAGTACAGTACATTCTGTCAGGGTCGCAGTAAGCTCCCTATTCACACAGCACCATGTCAACCACAATTTCCTCAACAGCCAATCAGCATTGCACTGGAAATCAGGGAAACCATAGCAACCCTGAAGCCTTGGATGTTATTGGCAGGGTCAATGTGAATGAAAGAGAAAAGAGACGGAAGTCAAGTTTAAAAGAAAAAAAACAACTGAATCTATGCAAGTGCCACAACTGCCGCTGAGCTGTGGAGATTTGACAGTGAGTCTGTTGATGAACCTACTATGAGCTCAAATAGAAACTGTTTTAATAGTTCATTGGCTTGATGCAGCTCACAAAGTCTCTATGTACTGTTCACTGAATTGTGTGTCTGTCTCTCTCCTTCTCACTCCCGGTTAGTTGGTGGCGAGTCACAAAGCTTGCTCACTCTGAGAGAAGGAGATTGGTGCCAGTGTGATGTGTTTGTGATGTCTGAAGATTTGTTGTGTTTGCTGCCTTTGCATTCACAATAGTTTGGTTTCCTTTGCTGAGAGAGATAAAGCCTCTGATAAACTTCAGTAAAGTATATGTTCACAGTTTTAACTTGCTAAAACAACAGTGGAATCTACAGTGGTTATAGGCATAAAGACATGATCACCTGTTTTATGTAACACCGTCCAGTACAACAGAACTCTGTAGCCTCAAAACTACAGCTACAGCTGACAGTAACTACAAAATAGGAAGCATTCAAAGCACCGGAAAACAAAGGTGAAGTATTATATACTATACTTAATAACTTCTCTATGCAGTCGTTAGGATGATCGATTCAATTCCGATTCACAGGGTCCCAATTCGATTCCATTCAGTAACAATTCAGTTATTTCAGTTACTGTCACAAACCAGCTCAAAGTCAAGACAAAACAAGGGAGACCACACAAATATTCAAGGAAAAAAATTAATTACATGTATTTAACTAATAACAAGCTGTGCACAGATTTAATGTGTGAAACGTAGGTCAGCAGTGTCAGAGGTGTTGCGAGTGCATGACTGCGTGAAAGTGTAAGGTATGTTAACGTTAAGGTGACAAAATAAAGCTAACCCAAACCCAAAACACAACCAAATCTGCTTACTTGCAGGAGAAAGAGAGAGAGAGAACTGATGTCTCCATGTCTCTCATATGACAATTCGGAAAAGTGGATTCAGGTGTGGCTTTCTGCGGATACACCATTTTAACTCCTTAGGAGGACATGGTCTACAAATGTGCGGCCTTCGTTGCCATTATAGACCGCGAAGGCCGAACCGAAATGAGACGTGGCCTACAGGCGATTTCGACTTTGCTTAACAAGCTGCGCCCGCCCTTACTGTTGTCACAAAACGCCGCTCCTGTTGCCTTGCATTCTTGACCACCTGTTTTTATCAAAAGTGTAATCCTCGGGGCTCTCTGTAGGCGTTATTTGCTGCCATATTATTTTGATTACGCACTATACACATAATGAATTTTGGGATAGGTTGAGTAGTAAAGGATCCAGCCGTTCGAGCCTTTTTTGCTTAGAAAAAGTAGGTTGCAATTCTCAGCCACATTTGAAGAAGACTTCTAAATGAGCAAAGCCTCAGGATTTTATGAATTGATGTCAGATTATTCAAATGAAGATTTTGATTTGAATTTGAAAATCGATTTAAAAACTAAACATAACTAGTGATAAAAATTAAATATGAATAAATAAATAAAAAGCAAGCAAAAACATCAATCAAATTAATGAGCGTTTAAGATTATGCTAATCAGTTTCATCAGGACTGTGCGGGTATAGTTTGATCAGGTTTGATTGAAAGTGGGGTGTGCACAACTTTTTCACTTATTACTTTGTAAATGTACAAAATCCCAATTTACTCCTCACTATAGATTAAAACAACAGTGAAGAGGAGTAGTGAATTTAGTGAGTGAGAGCGGTGTCGGACATGGCCAAATACAGAAATGTAATTAAATGAAATAACCAAAATGATTCTAACTTTGGCAGATAACGGAATGTTCATGTAGGACTACATCACTTTCATAAAGAGGGTAATTAAGAAAAGGGTTTTCAGGTTCATTAGACTTCACAAGGTTGAATTCATTACAGGGCTTTAGCACAATAATTTGCAAAGGTGTTTCTGTTCTTGTGTGAACCTACTTTGCAGGGATATGATGATCAACTCTAAATGGGAACGCTCAGGTTCCTTCAGCCTGGCTCATATCTTGGCTTGTAACTAGCTTTCGGTCGGTAGCTTATTCCCTTCCCAGCAGTGAACATAATTTGCAGCCTTCCAACACTTTTATGCTGCTATCCTAAGCTTATCTAGACATTTTTCACTGAGTACATGTAGCATGTAGTTTTACTGTGGTCGCAATAGCATGCGGTACTTTCTCATACACACATTAAGGAGATCTACTTCCCATAACCGCTTGATGACTACATCACACACACAGGTTACCTACAAGGCCCCTGCCCTTAAAAGGAAAAGCTGGACTGGTAGAAGGGGGTTCTCAAAGTCTGACACTGTGGGCTCTCTCACACAAAACAGAGAAAATCCTAAATTTGTTGACATTTTGGCACCATTAAAGTATGCCAAGTTAGCTATAAGTTGTTCCTTTTTTCATTACATCAGTGGATTTACACAAAACTATCACTGGATTAATTTGATACTCAAGAAAACTTAAAATCTTAGTGATTATCAGGTTTTGGAGGCATAAAATCTTTTCTATTATTTATAAGCAGCTATCATTGTTTATTTGCAATGGATATGATCAGAGATAATTATATGCTCAAGAAGTGTATGTCACACCGAATCTACACATTTTTGTATCAGTGTATGTGTCAGATTTGACAGGTATCACTCAGACATCTGCGACTATCCAAGACCAAGACTTCTCCCATTTGTTGTTGCGCTTTTTGAAATGATTTGAAACAGTTTGTATTACGTCATCAGGTGGCATTTACAGCGGATCCACAACAGTTTTCAACTACTGTATTTCCACATATATGTTACCTCAAATGCAGACGGTAACAGGCCTTTATTAGAAGCAGGCCTTCATTTATAATTCCCTCTGATATATATAACTGGTCATATTGGTATTTTAGTACTATAGCTCCACTGCCTTCGCCCTTTTAAAGTTTCTGCATTACGTGTTAATACAAATTCAACACTTCCTGTAACCATTTCAAGTTAAAATCCACAAATTTCTAGACAGGGCTTTTATTGCTGTGCTGATGTGCTCCAGTAAGCGTATTTTCTAATTTCCGGTTGCTGTTGTTTCAGATTTTTTTTACTGGCCCACCGATGTGGCAGCCTGCCGAGATTTTTACCAGTGCCCCTGATGGCTAGTCCAACTATTGAACAGTCTATAATGCAAACAACAGTGAAATTAGAAATGGACCTGTCAGCACCTGCGCTCATCTGACAATAGCCTATTTATTGTTATGCTGAGAGTTAATTATGCCATCACATTTTGATACTATTTATTATCACTATATTATTTACAATTAAATATTGTTATATTGTATATTACTTAAATATTAAGTAATATTATTAAATCATAGTTTAAATATTTAAGTTAGTTAAATAAGTGGACTTATGGGTGGGATAGGGGTTGTGTTTTTTTCACAAATCGAGCCATGCGCACATTCATATATGGCCCAGGCATATACTAGGTTTAAACCTAGTCTTGTTTAATTAAAGCTACATATCCATGGCCTGCTCAAGTGTAAGAAATGCAGCATTTAGTGTAGTCAGTCCTTCATGTTTCTTTTTGCATTATTTCTACTATTTTGTTGTTCTTGTTTGCCTGCCAGCTTGTGTTCATGCATGTATTATGCTTTAACCTCCTTAGCAGTGAATGAGAGAGGTTAAAATAACAGAACAGTGGTTGTCACTGCAATGGAGGACACTCTCTTCCTCTCTCTCTAACACTGCACACACGATGGAGACAGACAGACAGACTGACTGTCTGACAGAGAAAGAGACCTCCAGGAACAACCTCCAGCTGCCACCCCTTATCCAGAACGGCACTGGTCCAAAGAGAGCGCCGGTCTACATTACAACACACTGTATATAGAGTTTTAGACACTGTGTCTGCTTTAAGGTAGTATAATGGCAGTGACAAATTTTGTAATACCACCATAGGACAAAATATTATATATTAAGTTTTAATATTTTTTTTCTAAATGCATATCATATGCATGAAAGTGGTCATAAATGCAAGTGTGTGAGGGCTTCCATCTTCATGTTTTTTTAACTTGCAGTGAATCAAGGCAAAGATTAGTGGTTCAGTGTGACTGTCCTTCCGATTGTGAGCTCAGTCTCATACCTTCTCCAGCATGTGGCAGAAACTAGACATCAGCCACAATTTGTTTATACCCCCACAGGAATAATATTCTGACAGCATCATTTTTTGAGAGGAAGGTCACTCACCTGGTGCACACAGCCCTGTCGAGGAATTAAAAATGAGCAAGGTCCCACCGAGTACCTGTGCTGTGATTCACAAAGTATTAGCGGATGTTTCTCCTTCTGTCCATATTTTGCTGAAGTAATTCAAAGAATTGTTTTGCAGTGTAATTAGGTGAAATGTATTTCTTTGCTCTCTGACAATATTTCCCTTGTTAATTGTGTCAAGGAAGCGTCAATAGTTAAAAAAAAAAAAAAAAAAAAAAGGAAGAAAGAAAGAAAGAAACAGCACTGAAAATCAAAGTTGGAACTGGAAATTATTTCTTTAAACTCTTTTGTGTGCATGTTAATGTAGAGTTGATGTTTGAGACTAGCAGTTACCTCTTCTCTCATGTCTGTGTTGTCTTGGATTACCTTGACCAGCAACCAAGGACCAGTCTAGCTAATAAAACATGCACCACATGAATTTTTTTAAGGCTTTGATTCAAGCTTATTAATATCTTTAAAAAATATTGTTTCAGTGAGTGAACATCCCATTAAAATCTAAGTTTATTTTGAGTCATTTTACTCGAATGAATGGCAAAAAATGTCAGGGTCATTTTATAAAGTGACAAAGTTTATCTCGTTATAATAAATTAAATTATTAATCTGTTGTAGAAGGACATTTTAGTAGCTAGACATTTAAGAACATGTCCACTGGCTCAGATCAGGCCAGCAGTATGGTAAAAGTGAGCAGTCAGGAGTGGGCTGACTAATCAAGCATTGAGAGAGGGATGAGAATTGAGTCTAGACCATTTCTCACTTCTAAGAGGACCATGGATCATTTCCTACAATCCCTTTGTGGGCACAAAAAGGCATCAGTCAGTGGAGAAACTGTGACAGAATTGCTATGGCCTGCAACCTGACCAACACCTTTTTACTGCTGGAGACTTCATTAACAGATATGGATCTTGAGGCTGAAGGACTTATTCCCAACAAACCCTTAACCTCATAGAACGCCAACCGTAGAGCTTCATCCCTGCCCCTTTCCTGTTGTCTCTCGACAGATCTTATCAAGCTGGAGTGAGACAAACTATATATTGGCAGCTTAACCATTCTTTTCACCTCTTCCATCCCCTGCTATCATGGATAGCATGAGCCTCTGACACACTGCTTACTTCAAAAAGATGCATCATGTCTTTGGCGGAAGCTTTATCGGTAACCCATTGGCTACTAATAAGAGGGAAAAAAAAACAGGTGGGCACTCGTGAGCATGCTCCAAAAGAAATATGCAAATCTGTGATCACTGTTGTGCCAAACAGATAACAGGAGAAAGAGAACGACATTGGGTGGGTGGGGGCTGGGGGTTAAGAGGCAGCCTTAAAACGCAACTTGTCCATGCTATATTCAGGAGGTTTCACTCAATAATCTTATGTCAATTAGCGAATGATTAAAAGGGGTGGGGGGGTGGGGGGGACAGCAGTTATGACAAGACATCTTCACAGCTCATTTGCAACAAGGCATCATACAGCCAAACTCAAAGCATATGACTGACGCAGCTGCTGGAGATAAGACAACAGCCACCCCAGAGAAAAGGTTTATATTAACCCTACCCATGTTGTCAGGGAAGGACTACTGTCTGGGCCTTTGTTTTTTCAGCAGTTATAACACAATGGTCATTCCACTCCAGCCCACAGCCACTTCACCCTTGACACTGGCGCAGCAAAATTGAATTGACTGAATGGTTGATAGCATTATGCTAATTCCGGACCTGCCTCCTCTGATGCTGTCAACACTGAAGAGTAGGAGGAGGAAGAAAGAAAAAGAAAGGAAGTAGTTGTCAGTGTGTCTCTATGTGGCTGGTTATTGGGCACAGTTAAGGCTTTACAAACAGCCACCATCCTCTTATGAAGCCTGTAGCACGGCCAGAGCCACGCTGCGCTGGGGAAATAATAAGAGTCTGCTCTTTATCAACCCACACATACTGTAACAACCAAGAACATTCTGTTTTGTCAAAGCAAAGAGCAGGCATCACACTCTGGTGGTGAGTGACTTTTCAGCAGTGTATCACGCTCATATTTTCTTGAAGAAAACACTTGACATAGTCTTAAGGGTTCCATCTGCTTGTTGAGGCCCACCTGTACTCCCACACTGCCAGATGTGCTGGCAGAAAACACTAGCAACTCTTCATCCATCCAGTCAGAGCTGAGGAAACCTCCAAAATGAAAAAAAATTAATTAATTTAATGATAATAATTAAATTGATATTTGAATTTGTTTATACTGTACGTACAGTACATCCTATTTAAACAATATACATATTTCAAAATCTAAAACAAACTCCTGACAGAACTGACTCTACCCACTCAACCTGTATTCCAGACTGTTACATAATTGCTGTCCCTGTTTTGTTTTACTGCACCACGAGTACCTACTGTAATGCAGTCATCTTATTGTGAATGTCAGAGGAATTATGCATATATACAGTACATATAGTAACACAATGCTAGTCAGTGTCACACAGCACATTATTAACCATCTCTTGATGGTACAGGAAGTCTCACCAGGAGGTCTTAAATGGAGCCTTGGTGTTCCTGTCAACTCACCATCCTCCATAATTATCACAGGGGTCATACTGTAATTTCCTCTTTATCCCCAAATAGCCTCAGCGGGAGAACTGTTGTATTGCAATATGAACCAGCAACCTGCGAGGTTGAATAGTATTTGTCAAACTCAGTACAAAATAAGGAGAACTGGTGAGTGGTTGTATGAAGGGCAACAGTATAAAGGTCATAGGTAAGGCATCGTAGTCACCACAGAGACTAGGCACACCTATTTATGGTAGCTGGCCTTTTAACTGCATGACGTCAAGATAATTCAGATTGTTCAAAAATGCACTGACACGTACAGCATCTGCAGGAAAAATAAAAAATAAATGAAAATCATTTGTTAGGTGATATATTTAGATTGCATTCTGGAAGTACTTGCTTTGCTGAAGTATACTTGTGTTGTACGTCATATCATGATGTACCACTCACAACTGTTTTTTCTTCTTTTTAAAAACATACTATATAGTTGTTTTTTTCACTTGATAAATGTCAGATTCAGATAGGAACTAGAACCTGCAGTTAAGCGTATAAGGAAAAGAAACCCACAAACTGTAGAACTGTGGGATACATGTATTTTTCCCCTTCACAGTCACTGAGAAATCAATGTTAAGAACTAAGCTGAGGCATCAAAGACCAACAGCCTATCTGACCTGCATAGAGCCCCACTGTGGGGTATAATGCAGCATTGTACACCAGTTACTTAAAGACCCATTCATGCAGACACTAAGTAAATGCATAGGACCATAAGATGGGGGGTTTGGGATAAGATACGATTTACAATACTGCCTCCAGCCTTTACGATTAAACAACTTACACACATATGGAAATATATTCAGAGAGAAGAAAAAACATCAGATGAAAATGTTTCTGATTAGAGAAATACAAACCAAAGGTTTTTTATTTTTCATAGCCTCCTTTGTCTCTCCATAAAAATAGTGTTGCTCAAAATAAACTGTTAAAACAAAAAGAAAAACAAAGTCATGTTTCAATGTAGTCCATGGAAAAGCCCCAGTATCAGACATTCATTTTGTTTCTTTTCAATCCTCTGTTTTTTTCTCTAAAAGCAGAACGGTCAGCAAAGCCCTGTATCACTGCACCACGTCTGTTCCTTTGAAAAATTAGCATCGGAATGAGCCCTTGCAGAGACAAGTCAGGCAACTGCTGTAATGCATTACTAAATTAGCCCTAAACACTACACAAGCCATTAAGAAGCATGTCAAAACCTAAGGGAAAAGAAATAATACAAAATGCAACCAATAACAGAACAAAGTATTTGCAACAGCTGTTATTAGCCTGCACTTCATCTTTGCCAGTTGAGCCAGTGGGGAATCATGTGCACACTAAATAAACATGTTTAGATACGCTACAACTAAGAAGCACTGGCACTGTCAAATAAACGCAGCTTAGCTCCAGCGAACAGAGGGTTAAACCTTAGCTGCAGAAATTCACTGCAGTCCAAAAGCATTTGGCTGATAGCTACTGAACAGCACATTCTATCTGTGCCATTATGCTGCTATCCTTGGACAAATATTTCTATCTATCCAGATTTTGCTTGTGTGTCTTTTTGTGTTCTTTAGTCTGGAAATACCATTTTATTGCATATAATATTTGGCACAGTAAAAACTGGAGCTTACATTTGGGGCTGTATTTATAAACTGTTGCCTGTATAAAGAGTTTTTTTTACTGCATCCTAAATATGGTCAAAAAACAAACTAAATGCCTCTTCTCCTACAGTAGACAGTACCACCTTCTATTATCAATCACAAAAGCAATTCATTATCTTTGTCTTTTTTAAATAGAAGTCACCAGTTATTAGAAAATAGTTTCAAATTACTTTCTTTTCTAATATAATCTGCATGTCTCACCACTTCCTGACGGTAGTTTCATTTATATATATTTGTATTTTTTCATATTTATATACTTATGTGTAGGCATGTACAAGAAACAAAAAACTGTCTCTGTTTTGCACTTCTGTACAAAAGAAAGTTACCGTTTTGTTCTTTGTGCATTCTATTGCATGGACTGATGAGCAGATAGGTGGAGAGGAGAGGTTGGGGCAGAGTCAGAGATAGATCCATAGGGAGCATTACTCAGATTTGGGTCTCTTGAACCTTCTCCTTGCCGTGAGTAGTCTTAATGACGTAGGGATCAGCAATGGTGCTGATGTGGCTGTGATGCTGTCTGAGTGAGCGATGAAGAGAGTTGTTCTGGGTCCAGTGGGCTCCGTAGCCCCCTTGGCGAGATGAGGAGGAGGAGGACACATACCCAGGCTTAAAGGTGTTGCTGTTGTGTTCCACTAATGTAGGCAGTACCAACATTGTGTCATCAGAGCCACTAGATCCGGAGGTGGGTGGTGGAACAGGAGGAACTTCTTCCTCCACCTGTATGATTTCTATGGTCCTGGCTGCTGCCACCGTGCCCCTCTGTTGATGCCGTTTACGCAACTTATAGAATGCTATCAACATGGCAGCTGATAGCAAAGTAACAGCAACAAAACAGCCAATGATGATTTTGGTGGTTTTCATCATCTCATCCAGGCTGGCAGCTGGTTGAGTAGTGACTGTGACAGTGGGAACTGACACCTGCCTTGGAGTCTGAGTATTTTGGAACAGCACAGTTGGTGTGGATATGAAGACAGGCTGAAAGACAGAGGGCGAGGCAGGGACAGTCGGCTTGGGTTTAGGGGTCTCCTCCACTGTGGGCTCCAAAAATTCAACTGTTACAGTGGTAAAGTAGGACAGATTAGATGTGTTGAGTTCGGCATTGCTGACGTTTAGGTAGGCTGAGGCATTAGAATTTCCTGCCATGTTGCTCACCATGCAGGTGTAGACCCCTGTGTCAGATGGGAGAACATTGGAGAAATTGAGTGTCCCATCATTAAGGACGGATATCCGTGGGTGGGCTGAGCCATGGGTCAATACAGTCCCATTGGGGAGAAGCCATCGGACTGAGCTCATGGCAGCTGTGCGACACTTCAGTTCTGCCACCCTCGCTGCTGAGATGTTCAGATCTCTGGGAGCATCGAGTATGAACGGTGCTGAACACTGAAAGGTGGTCTGATCAACTTCCACCAGATATCGTCCTCTCATGTGGGCCGGGGTGTGGCAGCGTCCGCAGCAGGTGGAATTTGTGGGAATGTATTCTCTGAGCCAACAGGAGAGCCACACTACATCACAGTCACATCGCCAAGGGTTGTGGTGCAGGTGTAGCTGTACCAAGTACTGCAGAGGGGTGAAGAGGTTGTGGGGGAGGGACGATAAGTTATTATGGGCTAAATTGAGCTCCTCCAATTTTGTGATGTCATCAAATGCATTCCTCTCAATGGTAGTGATGGCAGAGTTCATAATCCACAGTTTACGCAACTCCTGGAGCCCACGGAAAGCCCCAGGCTTGAGTTCAGGGAAAACATTCTCTGATATTTCTAGCTCCTCCAAACCCACTAGAGGTGAAAGATTGGGAAACTCCCTCAGGTTGCACATCCCCAAGTTGAGGTACTTGAGGTTCTGAAGGCCCTCGAATGCCCCATCCGAAATGTACTCCAATTTCCTCAGCTCTCCCAGGTCCAGTCTCATGAGCGAGGGGACACGGTTGAAGGCATAAGAGGGGATGCTCTCAATGGGATTATTTCTAAGCCACAGCTCTCTCAACTTTGACAGGTACTCAAAAGCTCCACTAGGTATGACCGTCAGTCTGTTGTCGAACAGCTCTAGGGTATTGAGACTCGTCAGGCCATTGAAGGCCCCCACTTCAATCTGCCTGATAGCATTTCTGCCCAACTGCAGCACCTCCAGGTGATGTAGGTGTCTGAAGGTATCTGCCTGTATGGTCTCTATGCTGTTTTCCATCAGATTCAGGTACCTGGTGTTGGCTGGGATGTTCGGAGGAACCCTAACCAGGCCTCTGCGGGTACACACCACCTTGCTGAGCTGATTAGTGCAGGAGCACACACCTGGACAGTTCTGTGGGTTAGCTGAGCCCAGCGCAGGGCCTGTGGACTGGCACATACTGAGAGCAGGCACCATGAGGGAGAGCACGGCGAGCAGGGCTGCGTTCCAGGTAGGCTGCACACTAACCTGGCCCAGAGGACTCATGGTGTGGAGGGCTCATTATTTTGCATGGTGGGGGGAGACGGCACACACCAGAGTACAGACCACCCTAGCCTGGCTGGAGCAACTCAAGGCTCCCAAGTTCCATCGACAGTGCAGGGAAACGCTGTATCAAAAGTGATGTGTGAGAGAGAGACGGGAAAAAGGGACAGAGAGAGAGAGACAGAGTGAGAGATTAATACAAGAGAAGTAGCAGAGGAAAAGCAGTGCAGCAATGTAAGGAAAAGGTTGAATAACAGGATGAGTGACGTACCTCATTAGTTTGAAAGTGGTCCTTTTTGCCTTTTCCCAAATGTTAAAAGCAACAGCCGTGCATCATGTTCATTTATAATTCCTTTCCATGGAAAGACATGAAATCAATGTTTTCTTGTTTTTCCTCTTTGAAAAAGTGAGGTGGCCCTGTATTAGCCAAGGGTACAAAATGGCTCCTGGTATTAAAGACTGAGAGCAGCATGGAAAACACTCACAGGCGGAGATAAGGCCATGAAGGCTTGGCAGGTGCCTGGATCCCTTCTGCCCCCACTAACTGCCCCCCTGCCAGGCTGCAGACTCCAAAATGCAGCTCCAGTATGGATAAATCACAATGATCCATAATGCAGTTAAACACGACAGAGGAGGAGAGAAGAAGTGACCAACTGAAATAAATAAAAATCCTCAGTTCTGTCGGCTCCTGATACATGTGTTGGCTCGTCGGCTGGTCGCCTGTTTGGTGGAGAGACCTCCCTCACTGTGACTTTGCCAAGGGCTAGTCGGTCGCTGATTAGCCCCGTTGTGACAGGGACTGAGAGACAGAAAAAGGCTAAAGAACTCCCGGCACAGTCATCCCCCTCTCCTCTCCTCCTCTGTGTTCCTCTTGCTTCCTCCCAACGTTGGGCTGGCCCTGGTCAGAGCAGCTGCAGGCTGCCGTGTGCACAGTTAGCAGTAATCCGTCTATTCCTCCCGGGGGGGCGGGGGGGTTGGGGGTGGTGGGAGAGATGGTGGCGCTGGGTGGGGGGTGGAGAAGAGGATGCGCTGCACTGTTGGAGCTTCGCAAAAGGCTGTCGGAGGAGAGAGAGAGCACTCTTGTCCTCTTCTGCAATGAGAGAAAAGAGTAAGGATGACGCTGGGAGGATGTGTGTGGAAGTGGGCTCCGTATCTGTATCCATAAACAGAGAAAGGTATTGAGGATTCTTCTCTCCGCTCGCTGTTTGTCCCCCAGGCTGTCTCCTGCAGTGTTCTTCTGCTTGCTTATTTGTTAGTTTTTCTCCAGGGCTGAGGTAGTAAGTTGTGGCAGTTAGCCATGTGTGTGGCTGTCAGACTTGCGGCTGGCTGGTGGACTACTGCAGTAGCCAGAGTAGAACAGAGAGAGAGAGAGGGAGAGAGAGAGGGAAAGAGAGAGATTGAGAGAGAAGGAGAGCGAGAACCACTGACAGATCAAGAGCATGAGAAAGATAGAGTGCGTGAAGGAGAGTGTGTGTGAGAGAGAGAGATGGAGAGGAGGAGGCACGCGAGCACTCAAACAGGCAGCCCACCGTCACAGAAGCAGCAGGAGCAGCATTCTAATCCACATCTCCTCTTCTTGTTTATTCTCCAATCTCTCTCTTTTCTCTATCCCCCCCCCCTCCAATGTGTGTCGGTGTTGCAGGCAGCTAAGATGCTCGCTCTGCCCCCTCCCTTTGTCCTTCAGTGGGAACGTGAATGTACTGCTGACGCACTCCTCTCAGCTGCTCAGCCAGCCTCAGAGCAGTGCATTGGTTTGATGCAGTGTTCCTGTGTATTAACACATTCAACCTCCCCTCCTCCCCTATCCCTCCTTCTCCCTCCCCTCACTGTAACTATCTTCTCCTCTCTTTCTCTCGTTCTTTCCGTCTGTTTCTCACGTGTTCTGTCCCTCGCCTTCTTTCTTGACTCTCACTCTCTGGATCACTTCACTTGTGCTGATCTTCCCCTCTCTCATGCTGTCTGTCTCCACACCACCGCTCCCCCCAACCTATCCTTGAAATTAAAAGCCTCCCATTCCCATGTATCATACACAGACAAGAGGTCAGACTTTCTACTCCAACTCCAAAGTGGTTTTGTGCTCTCTCTCTGTCTCATGAGCGCAGCAGTGCGCCCGTGCTTTCCAGTGAAAATCCAGCTTAGTGCTATTCCTCACCTCTCGTAAGGCAGTTTGGTGAGTGTTTCCCTCATGCATTATTACCATATGGGACAGAGCTGTTTGCTTTTCTTATTTCGTCAGTTGTAGAGGATTTATTGTGTGTGTGAAAGAGTGTTTTAAAGCTTGGGGAGGGGGGAGTTGGGTCGGGGGTCCGTGACATCATGGAGGACTGAAATGCTGACTCTGCTTCTCTGTGTCTGCTGGGCAGTCTTCTCTTCAGGGAGGAGAACGATGAAAGAGCTTGCACACAGTTATCTCTTGGAAAGATGAGAGAGAAAGACGGAGAGATAGAGGAAAAGAGACTAACCGAGGGGGGGGGGGGGGGGGGGGGGGGGCCGGGTAGGAGGAGATATATCCACGTCCTTGATAAAGTAGGGGGAAGGAGCCTATAGAAGGAAGTGAGAAATTAGATAAATAGGGATAGAGAAGAAGAATGAGGGAGACAGATGAGGGAACGTACTGCATAGTAGCCTCCTCAGTGAAATGGCACAGAAAGGCAGCGAAAAAGAAGGATGAGGATTAGGGGTGAGGAGTAGGAGGGACGAGAGGAGTGTTGATAGTGTTGAATTAAGAATCATTTGAATGCAGGACAAGGAGTCTCCCTCTCTGCCTTTGGTTAATGACCACATTCTCTCCCTCTTTTCCTCCTCTCTCCTGTCACATATATATTTGCTATTGGAGACAGAGTCTATAGAAAAAAAAAAAAATACAATACATGCAGACATTAATGAATTTGCCTCTGTCAATTCCAATTTTAATTCCAATTTATGAAATAAATAAATGAACGGAATTTTACATCCCACTATGTAAAGATGTTATTGAAAAATTCATGTTCCATGTCCACATTAGACCATAAAGACGATGAAGTGATACAGAAGCTAATTTAAATGGATGCAAGGTAGAGTTTACAGAAGGACTAATGCATTTGTGCTATTGTATATTTTCCCTTGTTTGTGTTAACATATAGGAATATGCATAAAATATCATACTAAATAAATGATAAAGCTCAGTATTATCTTCTGGATACTTCTAAAGAAAGAATGTTACCCTTCACTATGCATTTTACTTGCAACACATTTAATTGCTGCATTCATGTCACCAGTCAAAAACAATGATCTTTTCCTTATTAGAAAACTGAAAACGCATGGACATAATGTGCGCTTGGGGATAATGTAGAGAAAATATAACATTTCCTCTCTTTTAAAATTCAGCAGACCAAACTGTCTGACAAAATGCATTCTAGTTCTAATAAGCTTTTTTATTGCACTGTGTAAATGTTAAAGCAACGCATTACTGAGGATACATTGGTTACAATTGTATGCATACATTTTTTTTTTTTTTTTTTTTTATTATAATGCACATGGTTTATGTCTTGCTTCTCGTGCCAGCATGGGTTTGCCCTTATATTCATATTAACTGTGTTTTTGACTCATTGTTTGATATTCTATGTTCATCAACACAAAATAATGAGGCTTACCCAGGAAGGGCCAGGACTGATGCTATTATCTCATTCACAGTTTGGAATAAATTAAAATAATCTTTGCATATAAGAGAAATGTTTTGCGTGAAATGAGGTGTTATGGTTTCAAATAAAGAAGAATGCAGACTGTCCTTTATTACCCTACAATATTTTTGAGAGAGGAAAACCACTGTGAGAGCAACAAAGGGAATGAATGAAACATATCTTAGAGTTTGTTTTGGGCATAAAATAATGATTCTGAGAGGGCCGATATAACAGGAAAAAAACAAAAACAAAGGATGAATAAAAACACTCACTAACATCTGTGTTTTGAAAAGGAAGCATGCCGGAAAAACTGGAAAAGCACTTCAAAACACATGTGCAGCTCATGTACCTATTCTATTCCCATTAGATATGGTGCTTTAAAGTGAGTAGTGGAGGAGAGAAAGAAAAAGAGAGAAAGGCTGAGCATGACAGGGAGGTAACTATTAGTTAAGGTGGTGCAGGCAGGGTTGGTCAGATAATTGATGGCCATGGATGTAGCTGCTGTGTTAATGCTATTACAGGGGGCATGAGCATGGAAAAGGTCAGTTAGCACACTGAATATATGACGTTTCCTTCTACGGTCTTTATGGCTGTCTCTTTCTCCCTGTCCTCACCTCTGTCTTTTTTTCTGTCCTTGTTCTGTTCACATGGATCCATAGTTAGTACTAAGTTAGTTAGAGTATCAGAGTAAGGAATACTGTCCACAGTCTCTGTAGACCACCAGCACTCCCTTGAAATATGTTAAATGATGCCTGTGATGAGGATTCATTGCCATCTGAAAATAAATATATGGCGTGTGGTAAATCATAGGGAGTTTTATGGAATTATTCTGTAGTATGATACAGCGTCTTGTGTTACAATGTCTCAGTTCTACAACATTAATACATCTTAAAGATCTGACTTGTCTTACAAAGCATTATAAACTGGCTAGATTATCTATTTCGCTAATTTCTGTGTTTGGCTCCTTCATGTTAAATCAATAAAATAAATGCAAAAAAACTGTGGCTATTGATCACAGATGTAGTGCACGGTATCATGTATTTTCACTTTCAAACATATGACCATGTGATTATTCTGTTAATGAACACCCTCTATTGCTTGACAAACATATGGAGCAGTCAGCTGCCTTTTCTTCTCTTCACTGTAAAAACTTATCATAAACTAGGTACATGTATTATGCTTAGTTTTCTCTTTGGAAAATGATCTGCAGTTTTAATGCAAGAAATACTGCAGATGAACTAACCTCCCAAAGTACCAACAGTGTTATAAAAATTTTAAAGTATGCATGGCTTTAAGGTAGAAAAATTGAAGAAACAACTGAATCTCCAAACACTGATAAGAGCTGAACAGATATAACCGTGCCCTTGGAAAGGACACAACTGACAATCTCTTTTGTCCACTATTTGACACACAATGCCCAGAAATGGTCCTTCAGTATATGGCTGTACTGGAGGTAACAAATGTGGAATTATGCCATGAGGAGCAAAGACACAGGTGGTCATATAGAGCTGTGTTAATGTTTTCTCAAAATATCATGATGTGTTTGGACCCCTACAATAGTTCCATCCATCCATTATCTATACCGTTTATCCCAGCCAACATTGGGCGATGGTGGGGTACACCCTGGACAGGTCACCAGTCTATCACAGGGTTGATATACAAAGACAAACAACACACATATACCCTTGAAAGAACCCACACAGGCACAGGGAGAACATCCTAACTCCACACAGAAAGGCCCCGGGCTCAAACCTGATGACAGTGCGGCAGAGCCAACCACTAAACCACCGTGCCGCCCCCTTACAATAGCTGTCAAACTTTAAACATCAGCACTGAACTTATGTATACAACAGATAGGCCATGTCCACTTTCCTGGAAGAGGGGGAATCTTTTGGCCACAACAAACACTATAGTATGGTCCCAAAGAGGCAAAAAAGGAAATACATTCAAGACATACAAGGGTCAGTGCTATGGACGGGTTGAGTGTGTGGTTAAAATCTTTGGAGAGTGTGGGTCAATAACACAGCAGGATGGATGAGACTGGTGCTAAACATCTGTGGGCCAAAAGCAGTGTGGCATAGAAAGTGTGGGTCAGGTCAATACTGAGCGAGTGACATCCTGCCCTACAATGCTGTGTCGGGGTTAGAGGGGAAATTAAATGTAGCAGGAAGTTGAGTCTACATGCTGATAAATGTGTGTGTGTGTGCATGTGTGTGAGAAACCCAATTAATCTGTGTGTGATCATCACTGAGGGTTCAAGCTATGACATTAGACGGCTCTGGGACTGCCACTAGTCAGCTGCAGTGATGCTGACGCTTTTAGAGTAGATGGCCCATAATTTACACACTTTACCTTTTCTGACACTGCTCACTCTCACTGCTGACTGCTGAGCTCTGAAACAACGTGATGACTGGAAGCAACTGTCCTTCTTGAAGTGAGTCAGGGTTATAAGCTGGAGATCGGCTGACCCTGTGGTCACAGGCCAAACACATATGCTATTGAGCCATAAAGGTCAAGACTCCCATAGACTGAGACTTATAGTGCTACTGCCAGCTGCTGAAGCTAGCACTACTGCAGTCACATTAGGGTCACCCACTCCTGCTAATGCTAATAGAACTCCTGCAGCTACTCAACTGTGGGGTAGACAAAACAACATGTATTGCTTAGTTACTGTTGGTGACTGTTTCACCCATGCAGCTTATCCTCGTTCTGTAGTTAGAATTGACGGCTCTAATTAGCTGCTAGCATTAGCCATTACCTTGCCTTAGCTACTGCTCGATGTCTGCTGGCCCCTGTGGATCCTTTGCCACTCAGCCTGTGCTTAGTGTGGCAGGTCAGCAAAGTGCTGGAGCAGCATTTGGCCTGAGAATAGAGGAGTGGATGGTGAGAGAGAGGAGACCGGTGGAAGCAGATCGATGTGGCCTGTATTCATTAACCCTCGCTCACGGCTCCCTTCCCTCCCCAATCACAACCCCGCCATTTTAGGACGGCAGGAGGTGATTTATTAGCTGTCCTGGCTCAGTCAGCACCATCGACCCACAGTCTGAGGAGAGTTGACTCACACCAGGATATACCGATTCCCTCACTGTGGGCTGAACTCACTCAGTGATCCAACACCATTCAAAAAGGAACCATGCTGGAGGAAGCAGGATGATCAACATATTTATTTCTATTTGTCTGCTTTGTCTGAAAGCAGAAAGAGGCAGCTACAAGCCATACAGGGGTGTTATGTTTATTTCAACTATGTCATAAGGACAAATTGTGTAGCAAAAAAAGAAAATTCTTCCTAATGTCAGTGCAAAGGCTGGTAACAGGCACTACTAGCTGAGGGGCCAAACACATAGCCCATGGGCTTTTTGACTCTCACAGTTTAAGACTTAGTGTTTCAATATTGTAACATAAGGATCACCAATGCCACTGAGCACCTGTATAACAGAGGAGTCAGCATTTAGGTTCTGCAATAAGACAGTTGAAATTTTATATATATAAAACAGACCTATAGCAACTTACAATGTACAGTTCACATAAAGCTCCGACTTATGTGTAAGTGTCTGGCATGCTCTCTGATCCAATTGCACTCCTATAAGCCAAGGTTACAGGCAAAGCAAAAATAAATACAATATATTATAAGTAAAGGTTTCTTACCCTTGTTTGCTAATGCTGTGGAATTAAACTTGCATTTGAATAAAAGAAACAATGGTACACTTCTACTTAAAAGTGGTCTCGGATATTAATTTTTTATTCAACAGTGAGGTTCATCATTTTCTGATTTTGTTTTCTGGAAAAATACTCATTATTTTAAAAGAGCATCAGTTTAATTTGATTTTATCCATATCTTATGTCCCCAGAGGCATAAGCTGCTTTTCTTCCTGGCCTTTTCATCGGGTAAGTTTATTAGACTTCATTTCAGCACCGGGAGCTGTCCACAGTAAGACCTGTTAAACATCATTGTGCAGAATGAGACAGTTTGCATGCCTCTCTTGTCATGGAACTTACTGATAATTGGATGGTAAATAAAGCCAGTCTTCCCCAAGGCTTTGTTTTTATATTGTTAAATCTACTGTAGATTTATTTAAAAAAATTTTAAAAAAAAAAAAGCTGTGCAGTCTGTAATCTTAAAAAGAAAAGGTTTCTGATTTCAATGAAGGGTCAAATAATTTTTGTTGAGACTCTAAATAGTTTAATATGAGAAATGTATGCATTGAATGTATATTATGTACAAAAAGGGTTTGTATCATGGTTTTCTCCTGCTCCGACTTTCCTGATGTTAACAGAATTTTTACCAACTTTTAACCCCTTAACCTGTCTCTAAAGTCACTTAAACTCTCTGTGACATGACAGTGAAGTTATTTGGTTGTCTCTTACAAGTGTTACAATTTTACCATTGCACTAATTAAATAAATAATTACCGTCTTACTTTATATGTTATATATGGACATCTGTGACTTATCTTATGCAAAAAGTACAGAGTGCAAGTCGGACATACAGCATTTTGACAACGCAAATGGCTGCATCTGTCAATTAAAGCCTGTGTTGTGTTTACATGTTGACATGCTAATCTTCCTTATACACTCTCACAGCTCACCATTTTGTTTTATAAATCCATCATCCAGAAGTAACGTCTTGTCTGACAAACAGCTCTTAATAGAAACAATGCAGCTCAATGGATTTTATTGATTTCCCTCAGAGAACACAGTAGGTATTTGGTAGTTGGGACAAAAAAAAAAAAAAAAAAAAAAATGTAGTGAATGGGGTCAGATCCTGATCACATGATTTTTGTTGTGTCCTTATCAATAAAAATTGTTTCACTGCTTTCAATAAACATAATAGGATATATTGCTGCTGCATGATCCCTTTGTCTGAAAAAAGTATAAGGTAAGGTTAAGGATGTGAGAAACGCTGACAACAGAGATTATGACAGCAAACACTATCAATCAAAGGCGCACGTTCCTGTGGAAAAAAAAAAAAAAATAAAGCTCCCTAGGAAATTAGCCTTCAACAGGTTGCAGTATTTATCTATTTTTGTTTTCACGTCTGGATGCTCAAACCCAGTTAATTATATTTGTGTATCCCATTAGTGTTGTGATTGATTTTGGGAGGCTGAAAAAAAAAGAAAAAAGAAAATGTGCCCATCCTTACTTCCCATGTGCAAAGACTGCATTTCTTGACAAAGCTCTCATTGTTTGCAGACTGATGACCTTCATCACACACTCATTTATATGTGTGTTGAGTGTGTATGTGTTGTACCCTGTCTTTAAGAATGCAACTTGATTACAGCTACCACAGATGATCTGTCATTAACTGCAGTACTATGTGCTGCCCTGAACCCACAGGAAGGCATGACGCTCATTCAGATTTTAAAAGTCTGGTGAGCCACAGTGGTTTAAATGTTCAAGTACACAGAGGTAAACCTGGTAGACTGGGCCACAACCCTGAACCCTGAGGTGTTGCTCACCATGAAGAACCGGGGAATTAAATTTATTTGCCATAAAAGATTGAACAGCCGTGTCTACTTCACTGGAAATATTTGTACTGATTTGAATAAAGTGAAGTTGGCCCTCTCCTGTAGTATTTCAATGGCAAAAAAAAAAAAAAAAAACCGAGAAGAAGAAGAAAGACCACTTTTACAAATGAGTAACTAAGCAAATTTTTGCCAGGCCCTTTTTTGTAACAAACGTACACTCAAGCGTGCACACAGATACACATCCCACTGTGCTGGAGATGTATGAAGGCAGTGTGTTGGATGGACTCCCTCACCTCTCATATGCAAATAACTTTCCCCCATGCAGCTCTGTGATTGGCTTGCTGTTATTAATATTCTGCCAGCGTGTGACTTCGTTAGCCCGGAGTTACTGTGCCAACAGGCAGCACTAAAAAGGGACTTTGTCAATGTTTGATGTCTCGTGAAGTGATGCAGTGTGTGCGTGAGTGTGTGTGTGTGTGTGTGTGTGTGTGTGTGTGTGTGTGTGTGTGTGTGTGTGTGTGTGGGTGTGAGAGAGAGAGAGAGAGAGAGAGAGAGAGAGAGACTGTTTTCTAAGGAGATTCAAATTTGGGCAGTGGGAGACACTATACCCCGCTGACATCAGATTGAGGAGGAAGTGGCTATCTGCTTCTGAATATGATTATAATAAAATTCTCTGTATGAACACCCAGTTTGTAGTAACTCTCTAGAGCAGCCAGCCACACAGCAGGATCCATCCGGTCTCCACAAGGTCTAAGTTCAGATTTAGCTTATGGACACTGTCAAGGCGCAATCTCACCCTATTGCTTTTCATCCATTTAAGTCTGGCCCACTGCCAAGTATGCCTGCGCTTGTAAACAACAAACATCTTTAGCTGAATCATACCAGCCAAACTAAACCATGTATAGGGATGTGATGTGAAGCCTAAACTAGCTGTGACATATTTGCCTGTGGCCAGCCTTCAGTCACCCATCGTCACACTAAGTCGCTCTGTCACTGCCGTATTTCAACAATGACAGCATGAGCAGTGTGTTCTCAACACAGATCACAGGGTTTGTCATGACAAGTGTAGAAGGCCCTCTCTGCTGTGTGTGTATGTAGGTGTGTAGCGGGTGTGTAGTTTGAGTGTGTGAGGGTACAGTAAATCCGCTAAACTGGAGCTTGTGACCCTCAGTAATACATTTCCTTTGGCAGAGCAGTTCTGGATTTCCCCCCAGGTGCCCCAGGGTTTCGTAGAGAGAAAAGTGTAGGGCAGCATTTTCTAAATTGAAGTCAATACCAATCGGCCATTTATCTACAAGCACCCTGACGCTAAGGGCATCTAAAGGCGCATGTGTGCACACACACACACACACACACACACACAAACACAAACACACACCCACACACACACACACACACTTTTCATTCCAGAAGCTGAACAAATGATTTGCGGCCAACAATAATCTTAAAATGAAACTCATTTTCTTAATCCTAACTCATTCAAATATTGGCTATTTTCTAAAAGACTCCTATTGTATGCAGGCTTGTTTGTATCAAGCTCCCAGGGCCAAGTTTCTTAAGAAGGGGATTGTTTTTTAGGGAACAAGAGGATTTAACAATACAGAAACTAATTACTCCTCTTCAGTCTTGAATTCCACAGACTATTGGAACTACGGCAATAAAAGGGCACATAATGCATACAGCATCAGTCAGCTTTCATACATCTTTGTACTCCATACATCCTGAAGATGTTGAGTCATCATGGAGCTCTCTCTCTCTCTCTCTCTCTCTCTCTCTCTCTCTCTCTCTCTCTCTCTCTCTCTCTCTCTCTCTCTCTCTCTCTCTCTCTCTCTCTCTCTCTCTCTCCTCTCTCCTCTCTCTCTCCTCTCTCCCTCCCTCCCTCTCCCTCTCCCCCTCCCTCCCTCCCTCCTCCCTCCCTCTCCCTCTCCCTCTCCCTCTCCCTCTCCCTCTCCCGTGGGCTACATTAGACAGTTTATGAATTGGTTTACCTAGTCTGAGTAATGCTGGATTTATTAAAACATAATAACATCAATTATCTGCCCTTTTTGTCTTGAGAAATGGCTGGTAATCAGATTGTTTAAAATTTGACTGTACTGGACTACCAATTAGTTAGCTATTTGTGTGGTTTGTCAAAACAATCTGTAATCTACTTTGCCTAAAAAGAATTCAGACGAGACGAGTTTTTTCTATGGTTTCCCATTTAGGACAGGTTCAGAATGAGCAAACAACAAGAACAACAAAACCTAAAAGTCTTAGTTATGTATGTATTTCTATCTTCTTTTTCATTAAAATCATTCAACAACACTATTTTGTTCTTGCAATCACCCCAGTTAAGATTCTTGTGATTTTACATGTTGTGTTGATTAGGAGGGACGATTTTGTTTTGTCCTGGCTTTTAAATAAAGGAATTATGAGTCACACAAGGTCTTCAGTCAATTAAATACCAAAATACCCCACATTATAGACACCTATACCAGCAATGTGTGCACTTAAGATGTGAGGCATTATTTGAAAACAAAAAAAAAATGCTAAATTGAAAAATGTGAGGAAATGAAAAAAGAGATTTGATGTTAACAGCAGTAAATAAGACAACAATAAGAACTCACCTTGAAATAAAACAAATGAACCATCATATAGATATTAAAACTGATCCATATCGTATTTATTTTATGTACACCAAAAAAATGTCCTGCTAGCCACAGGCTAAAACTCTCTCTTTCACCATATTGCACCTGTCAGTGTAAATGAACTGTTCTGCAAAAAATGACTATTGATTGTATGACTGTATTCTGTACATTTGTCTCGCATGTTTCTGCAGAGGGCAGCTACTTTTGTTGTGTAATTTCTCCATGAGCTCCTTCATTATGAGAGGCACTCTGCATGTTCTACACTGATCTATATTCAGGGCCTAACCCTGCTCCTTGTGATGGGGATTACGCGCTCTAGAGGCAGGGTAATTTGATATCCATTGATTGAGTCAAGAGCCAATCTGAAATTGAGGAATTGTAGTTATTGCTATTGATTTTAATAACTAGGCTGTTACAGTTCATTCAGTGCAGCTCTAGTCAATACAGAAAGTGAACTATTCCCTCCTCTGAGAAAAGGACAGCGCCTGATCCCGTGGTATTGTATGTTATTGTGAAATATGCTGTCGTACAGTTCTAACAGTGCCCTCTGCTATTGTTCATTACCGTGTGTTGTGGCATGGCAACCAGCAATGAAGATAGTCACTGCAATTACAGACAATGAAACATTAACACCATTTAAAAATCACAATATATAAAATGAGTTATGTGTAATATTAATAGCCATGGTGTGTATGTCAGCCATTATCACTTCCTCTGCATGCATTCTTTATAGTGCTGCACACATTCAGTTTCAGCCTTTTAAGTAACCCCACAAAGCCTGTTAATTTAGTTTAGTCCATGGAGACCTTCACTCAAAGTTTCTACTGATCCATATTTAACTAGTTATTGGTTCCAGTCTCCCACAGGAGGCTGTATTCATTAAAAGATTTCACTCTGGAAATATAGACTATAGGTACCTCATGAAACTGTAAAGAATACTCCAGACTTAGATTTAACACTAAAACATGATGTCTTCATTTTAGTTATAGCGATGTCAGTTGTTTGGTAACTGTTTGGGGCATGTCACTTTTTCCATTTTTCCTAGGTCTAGAAGAGTAGAGGAAGTGTGAGCCTGAAGCAAGAAACTTCGGGCCAACAGCTAGGCATACGCCTGAATACATGTTGGAGATGCTGAAGCCAGTGTTGACTTGGTTTTCAATAATTTTCATAACTGTGCAGAAAGTATTTGACAGGGTGAGACAGGCAGAGAGGAGAAACAGAGAGCAGAGGGAAGAATAAATTATATCAGGTATGGATGGTGAGCAATCATTTGTTTGTAATAATCTGACGTGCAGACACAAGCATTAACCTTCTATCAAATATTGTGTGAATAAATGTGTTATTTTACAGCAACTTGACTTTCTTGTCATACAGATTAGTGGTTAGTCAAGTTTGCGTTTATGTTAATGAGCTTTCCATTCTTCTTGTAACAGTTTTTTATGTTTGTTTACGACACATTTGTGCACTCTGATATCGCATTTTCAAAATAATTGACACACAGACTGAAACAGAAGCCGACTGGTCAAAATGAAAAAATGCCCTAACAGTCACAAAACATTAAAAACATGCAACAAATGCAAATATATCACTGAAATAACACAACTTGGGTTTAAATTAATATATTTTTTTCAATAAAGCCTTACATAATGGACAACATAACTACTCAGTAGTCAATACTACATTAAATGAGTAATAATTATTTAATTGGTCGGACCACACCCATCTCTGAA
Organism: Seriola aureovittata; assembly: GCF_021018895.1. NCBI lineage: Eukaryota > Metazoa > Chordata > Actinopteri > Carangiformes > Carangidae > Seriola > Seriola aureovittata. The sequence continues at coordinate 15,324,859 of NC_079373.1, forward strand.
CTCGGCCTTCACAACCTCACTCAAGTTTCATGATTGCATCATGCACGGTTGTGACGCTATCCAGGTGACAAAACCTGTCCACAGATATAAACACTGGCCGAATTGCTCAAAACCTCCTCTGTGGTAGTTCCCACTACAGTAGCTGACTCCTGAGACACACACACATGCACACACAGAGACTCACAAAGTGAAAACAATATCAGCCCCGCTGCCGCGGCTAGTAATTACTATTGCCCAAATTTCATTTGAAACTTGAGCTCTATTTTCTTACTGCAGCTCCTCCCCCACATATGCAAACTCCTCTTCCTCAGGCCCCTCTGCCATGGCCTCTTACTTTCATTACATGAACATTGACCTCTTTGATCCAGCGGCGGCATCTTTTATAGATGAGTAAGGAGTGATTGCTGAAGAGCTGTCCAAAGGAGTTTCACACAGGTCCATCAGAGATTAATAATTACAAATAAGTAATTCGTATTAGCTGTGAATAGATGTTTTCCACTGTTTAAAAAGTAGAGTTTTGGGTCTATGCAATCTGTGTTAACTGTTTTTGAAAAATAGTGAAAAAGTGTTAAGACATTTGCAGAAGAAGACCTGTGCTGTGCCAAGAAGGTCATGATGCAGATAATGTGCCTTCGCAATCGAGAAGAACTAACTTCTTATCAGCAATCTTACTATACATGTAACAAGACTAAGAGTCGGAAATTAGGCACAGCAAAACTTTAAGCTAAATGCATGAGCATGCTAACATCCACATAATGACAATGTCATTGAATTGAGTTTTCGCAGGTATAATGTTACCATCTTATTTCACTATGTTAGAATGCTAGAATTTTGATTAAACACAAAGTACAGCAGAGATTGATGGTAATGTAAATCATAAAGGCAAAGGCGTAAACCGTAAACGGGTCAGCTGTAGGCTCAGGAGGCAGGCTGTATTTACACCAAAAAAACAAAAACAAAAAAAAAAAATCTGAATTGAAAATCATGCATTGTTAGGGAAATGTTTTTAGAAATATGTTTAGAAAGGCTAATTATGAGTGTGAATACTAGTGAAACATGCAAAGCAGTGTCCATGTTTCAATAAACAAGTGACTGCATGGCGATGTATGTCTCAGTGCTCCTTCATGGCAGGGTTGTACAACTCTAAAAAGGTCATCACAGCAGGGATGAGTTCCACCTCCATGTTCAGTTTCTAGGTAAGCGGCAGAATGCAACACTGCTTCATGGTAAACAAGCTTCTTCTTCCTATCGGCGTCTTTAGTCTGCTTGTCAATTTAACTTGCCCAATGACACCACGTTGCATTGTCAAAAATTTGAACCAGTCGTTTGGGAGGAGCCCCCCGTGGTGCCAGCCCTCCCCCCGATCATAAGGATGGCAGTTGGGATTGAACACATGGGCCACGCCACTAGCATGGCTAAAAGTCCAGGTATATCTGACTGACACTGACTGAATTACTGTAATTTTCCATATTAAAAACTAATCCACTACTGCAGAAAACAGACAGATGTGGAGGCAAAGGTTTTAGTTTCTTCATTAAAGAATTAAAGAAGCCAAGTTAAACTGAGATATCTTGTATTAACACAATGGTAAATATTTAAATAGTCAATGAGGAAATTCTAATGAGGACTTTTTCATGAATAATTATAGCTTTAACAACCACGACAGTCGGTAATTATGCTTTTTCCAGTATCATGATGTTTAATATGACACAAACGATGATTACCGCAGAGGTAACGACGGCTGGAGTAGGAATGATAATAATGTTAAGTATAATTGTGACAGTAGTTGTATTTATGGTGGTAGTAACAGCAGAGGTGATTTATGCAAGGTGTCATATTCAAATCACCCCTACTGTAAATGTTAAACGTGACATTTTTCTGACATTAATTTTTGATGCGCTTATTTGAAAATCATATGCATGTGTAATGTGAATATGGTCATTGTTGACTGCTCTGCATGGAGCAACGCAGAGATTGTGTTTGCGCAGTGAGAAGCCATCCTTTCTAAGGAGACGAAGCGTGGCTATTGCAGCTCTAAGTGGGAATGAATGGAGGGCTAATTTGATGGGAGCCACTTTTCTCCCCACCACATTTAAAACCCCGTTACTCTAACATCCACTGTGAATACCCCACAGGTCCTTTTGAAATGAGTGAGCTGCATAGGTCATAATCTTATACAAATGCATATAGTGTGTATGCTGCAGTTTACCTCAACAAGCAATGTTAAAAAGGGCAGCATAGAAATGACTGACTTAGTAAATGTGCGATGGAATTATGGTTACTAAACCATGAAAAGTTCTCAGAATTTCAAAAGTTATAACACACATAGTGTCTCTCTCTTCCTCCCTGTCTTTTCTCTTCTCTCTCTCTCATACACACACGCACACACACACACCCGCACCCACCTGTCACTGAGGCCCATTAGCACCCCTGCTGAGGTTCTGTTTGGCTTTTAGACTAAGGCACAGAAGACCCCCCATGAGGAGTGGGACTGGCACTGTCTCTTGCTGCCTCCCCTCCTCTTTAGTACACGGCAAGAGGAACAACACTCAAGGAAATGCTACTGCACCACAAATACAGTCAGAAGCAAAGCATGCACGTGCATACACTCGTACAGAGCAGCTACAGGCAGCCCTGCAGTGTGGAATCACCTTCACGCAATTACAACAGGTTGAACTTCACTGAATTTTCATCTCGTGCACAGACGTGTGATGATCGATTCCGCAGTATTAGGAGTGGCAGAGGTGTGGATGCACAAATGGCTTGCTCGCACATGTGTGCATTTCGGCGTGTTGAAAAAGTGCATGCTTTTGTATGTGTGTTTGTGTGGGTCTTGTCTGTGTGAGATCTCTCGTGTAGGTGTATGTGGAAAGGGAAAAATATCAATACGTTACAGGATTGTTTTTTCTCACCACTGTTATCTTTGCTTTCCCACCTCCATTACACCCCCATCAGCCTTGGATGGATTAAATCAGCAATAAAGACCTGTATCCATGTCTCTGTAAAAGACATGAGACACATTAACAGCACATACACAATGAGCAGTCTTGTATCCAGAGGCGGGTTTTACAGCATCTATATTTGTTCTCCATGCCATTTTGTTGTGTACATCTTTAGGTGTGCATGTTTGTGTTCTCACACATGCACCCATGTATTTGTATGTTTAAAAAAAAAAAAAAAAAGCTGAGATGTAACAGGAAAGACAAGGAAAATGTGTTAGTCACAGTACCTTGGGCGGTGCACATTCACATGCCCGGCAAATGATTAGAAATGGTTTTTATTGACACTGTAAATGCGTTTTACACAGGCAATAGGCTGCCAAGGGGATAAAAGACTCATGCTATCAAAGCCACGTGTGGCAGGCCTCCCACAACGGAGGACTGCGTGCGAGCTCCACTGTGCGTGTGTGCCTGTGTTTGAGTGTTTTTCATAGCTTTTCTTTTAATTACCCCCCTAGTGAATTAGCTGATGAATAGGAGACTGGCTATGCAATGTTAAGTATCTTTGGCTGGGAATTATCTGTTTAGTCTGTTCTATTTGATCTTCAGGAATAAGTCATTAGTTTGCAAGCAATCTTCTGCCTCTCCATCCCTCCCTTTTACTCCCTTTCTCTCCTTTTACTCCTCCCCTGCGTAGTGTCTTTATTTAGGCAGTTTCTTTGGAGCTGGGTGACTCAAATTGCCCCATTACATAACAAAAAGGGTAGATCGTGTTAAGGAGATGTTGTGAAAAGATGGGAGGGTTTGGGAAGGACATAGTTAAGAGAAAAGATAGAACAAGTGAAAGACAGAGGATGGAGGATGTCGATCTTTACTTCCACTGGATCTGGGAAATGAAGGGTTTGAATGTACACTACATTGCACTTGGTGAGCATGGGCTGGTTCTTCTAGCTACAAGGCACGAGCAACAATTAAAAGTGTGTGTGTGTGTGTGTGTGTGTGTGTGTGTGTGTGTGTGTGTGTAAGTGTGTGTTGCTCAGACAGGGTGCAGATAAGAAGATTGTTAACACTGGATGAAGAGCAACCATTAGATGGTAATTGGCTGACCAGATGCTCTTCTCCCTGCATACAAATTACAGTCTTTAACTTCACCATGCCTCTGGCTTACTCCATGCCATTACTGGTCAGTGTATATACAATTGGAGCCTTCGCTCACCAGAAAAACTATACTATTTCTAGGAGCACACTGCATCCATCTTCCTAGAGCAAAACAATCTTTGTATTAATGCATTTTTTTTTCTGTTTCATTTAGACAGTTAAAGTTTTTATCCATGATTTTATTGTCTCTCTAGTTCAGAAACAAGATATTGTTATCCAGTACTTACAGGAATGTTTCAGTAAAAACATTAAAAGTGAAAGTCTCTCTCTCTCTCTCTCTCTCTCAGTCTGGGCTGTTTGCTTGGTGTTTCAGGGTTACTCAGAGCACTTTTCTAAGTCTTTTTCAGACAGGGTGCCAAACTGTGTCAATGCCAAGAGAAGCATTAGCGGACCCTGCGCAGTCCCCCCCCCCCCCCCCAATGGATATTAATAAACCCTGCTCCGTCTAGCATCTACTCTCTTACCAGTCCCACTTCTTCTCCCGCTCCATCCCCTCTAATCCCCTTCTATCTTACACTCCATCCTCCTTTTCGTTTTCTGTCTCCAGTCCTTTTCCCCTTAAGTGTCAATAACTCTTGCTTGCAACACACACACACACACACACACACACACACACACACACACACACACACACACACACACACACACACACACACACACACAGAGAGAGAGGCAAACACACACACACAGAGAGAGAGAGGCAAACACACAGGCAGTAGTTGCAGTGTCAGGCTTTCCACGGGGGCTGGTAGAGTTATATAGTACACTCTGTGGGTTTAGTAAAATCCTCATTAGGACTCAGTGTAGGTGTGAGCATCACTGCTGCTGTCTCACAACAAACTGCTTACCTCAACAGAATACTCACACAAACACAAAGACACACACAGCTGCACATGGGCCAAACAAAGACGAGAGGTAGACACCGATACAAGGCAGGGAACTCTCACGTCGACGCATACAGTACACACACTCGCACACAATGTATGTTGATTAATCTAATGTATGCCCCCACCCGTTTTCCAACATCTCAAAACACACACTCACTAACAAACAAAGTGTTAGTGCTGTTGTGTGGTGACATTTTAATGGAGGATGACGTTTCCCCCTAATTAATGTCAGTCAGGATGGCAAAGTACCCAAAAATAACTCGTTGAATAAGGCCTAGTACACTGCGGTGCCACCACCCTGGTAAACCAATTATAATATTCAGAGACTATCAAAATATTCAGTATCATTTTAAATCCGAAAGCTATTTGAACTGGATGAGGCCGACAAAAGTATCTGTTTTTTGTTTTTTTTCTTTTTTTTATGTTTGAATATTATATGTAAAATCTGTCATTTTTGTTAAAAAGCCATTTCTGTAAAAAATGAACCTTGTTAAATGTTTCACAGTTGCCATGTTTGCTGCCATTTGCCAAAAAACAAGATCTGGTGGTTCTGCATCATGTGCTATTTTAGGGGGAGTAAACTGTGTGGTGGTGGTGGTGGCGGCAGAGTAAAGCGAGTACAGTATGTTACTGGCATTTAACAGTGAGAATCTTCCATCACCATTTGTACAATTAGAAACTTGAAACAGAAGGCAGAGTGCTGAGATTAAGGACTGAGCCAAGTGACATTAGGTTCATCGTCTTATTGAATGGGAGATGAGACTTGTTCAGGCTTTTTAAAACAACTCCACACAGATGACTAAACAGCAGGCCCATCTTTGGCAGCAGAGAGGAATACAACAGTTCGCAGTCCAAAACTTGTGTGGATAAACTGGCGTGGATATTAAGCTTGAAAAGGAGGTGCAGAGAGTTAACAGTATGTAGAAACCAGGTCACAAAAATGTTTCAGCCTTTGTAATCTAACATGATGAATAGGCAAATTTGACATATTCCATATATAATGATTTCTAAAGGTTTTCCATGTCTACACTGTTGCCAGTTAAAGATTTTTTTCTGCCTTGCTCAGCATGCTATTGTGTCACTGAGTCCCCCGCTGCTCCTGAAAGGTGTGAAAGATTTAAATAACTAGTTAAAGACTTGATGGCTGATAAACATCACTTTCAGTCAGTCTATTTATGCTTTTCTTAAGATAGAAAGAAGAAGAAAAAATTCAAAGAAAATTCTATCATTTTCAAGAGAAATATGTTTTAGTTTCACTGTCTGTTTTTTAGATCACAGTTTAATCGCATACATTTTCTGTTTGGTAGCTGAAATAAGAATTGCTCAGGGATTTATCAACATTTGCAGTGTGATTCATCATTCAACTTAATATAAAATGAAAATTTCACATACCTTGGAAATGGAAAACAAATTACTACATGCTGTACATAATGCAGTAGTATTAGTATTGCTGTCCGTTCTGCATGTTGGTACACTTTCATTAAAACCAAATTCCTCATGCCCACAAAATACTATCAGGGATTATTATCAGAGATTACTATCAGTGGTGGGCTCTTAAAGTCAACACAGAGTCTACAGAACTACAGTGGGACATTCCACAAACACAGGATCAGGCCTGCAGCAGGAAACTACAATTGGCTGCTATGTAAAACAGGTCTACAACCTTCACCATGCAAACATAAGAGCTGTAGAAACAGTCGTGTTCATATGCAAATTCTTGCAAAACTGAATGGCCACATTCATTTGAAGCATGTCTGATTGCATCCACCTGATTAGAACTAACAGCTCCACGAGAGCATGCATCCAGCAGACTGCCGTGACTAATGATGTCTCAATCTATTCTGGAGAATAGCTGCAGATGTTTAGTTGGATTTAACAAGTTAAACATTTACTGTATACTCATGGGCGTAACATATGTAATGCTGATTGCTTTCCATGAGTGATTGTGAAGAACACCTGTGCAGGCTCTGCGTTATGGAAGGGAAAGAAATGGCGAGCATGTGCACACGCACGCGGAAAAATTAGCATGCACTTAACCGCACTTGTGTGAGCTCTTTCCTCTGTATCTCTCCCACACTTTTACACACACACATACACTTACACTTGAAGGGCTGCTCATTTGGCTAACAGACCTCATTACACGGGTGGATGGACCATCGACCCCTTGGTGGAGGAATTAAAGAAATCTCCCTTTTCTTCTCTTCTGTCCAGAATGTGTGACATGATGTCCTGAAGTTATTTACCTGCCTACTGTAGCATGACAGCTAATCTTACCTGCAGCCCAAAGACCTTGCACATGACAGTTAAAATGTCTGGAGAAGAAGTAGGTGGACAGATGAATATTATCAAGATCTTTCTGTGATTTTGGAGAGAGTCTCATCATCCCGTCTCCCAGATAGGATGAGGTGGAAATGTAACGATGGCTGGATTATGACAATGTCGTAAGCAGAAACGCCAGGAGTCGGTTGGGGTGGATGGCAGATGTACAAAGGACTGGACTGTCACACCAGATACTGGGATCTGCACACAGTCCTGTCTGTGGGACGATTCACACAACAAAAGCACTTTAGTTAACGTCAGGGAAAGATCATGGTTTTGGTTAAATGTAAATAAATATTTTTCTCTAATAAACAGAACTACAGTTTATTCTCAACAGCCCCTTTAATTTTATGTCTCTACAAAAATATTTTCAAAATGATTACATTTTCAGCAATTTTCACCTGCTTCAGAACATTCAACAGCAAAAAAAAAAAATACATCCTCCATTTTCAACCTGTAGCCACAGAATTAATTTTAGAAATAAATCCTCACACACACACTCACTCATACAGAAGGCTGTTTGAACAAAGTGCTGAAATGTGTTTGCTGGCCATCACATCTAATAACTGTTCAGAGCCCGTTCCCACTAAAAACGAGCTGAGAGCATGTACATACACACACACACACACACACACACACACACACACACACACACACACACACACACACACACACACACACACACACACACACACACACACACACACACACACACACACACACACACACACACACACACACACACACACACACACACACACACACACACACACACACACACACACACACACACACCTGAGCCACACATGTGCACACATGTGATATGGCATGCTAATTTGACCTCATATCTCAAAAGGCCAGTAGAGATATTATTCATACTTGGCGATTCAATTCTGATGACAGTGTTACTTCTATTTATTCTAATTGTAAGGCAATCAGGGGTTCCAGATGTGTCCTGAAGACTGCGGGCCTGTTATGCAATCTGTGGCCGCAGCCATGGAGACTCAAATTATCATGACAACACTAATTAACATGATGACAACCAGTTAAATCCCCACCACAGCTGGGCTCTGGTCAACATGGTAACACATCACAGCCAAGTGTTCTTGACATCCTTTCCAGAACATTGGGCATAGTGTCCCGCACAAATGCTCAGTTTCACACACCCACACACTGCACTGCACATACACACATGAACAAAGACATATAGCGTATACACAAACAGTTACAGGCCTTAGGAGGTGTATATGTGTGACTGGATTTTGGAACAGCTGGAAGCCATGTCTCATCTTTTGTGACCTTCCAGCTGCAGGACAGTGGAGAAAAAAAAAAAAAAAAAAAAATATCAAACCAATGAAGCTTGGTGAGTCAAAAGTGTGCTCGTGTGTGTGACTGTGTGTATATATCACAGCTGCACATGTGACCATCAAATGCCTTTGGGGGAAAAAATACATCCGCTTAGATTGGATTTTATTACTCACTGTCCCTCCCTTCAGTCATTTTCTCAGCTTCCTGCCTTCATTGAGAAATCTCCAAGACTTTGAGGTCACTTTTGGTCAATACCATCCCTCATCTCTCCTCCCTCCTTCTCTTCCCTCTACTCCTGCTCATATATTGCATCCCTCAACCTCCCATCCTGAAGCCCCCATCTCCACTAAAGATGTCAGACAATGGTTTCACACTGATCAAATGAGACAGTGTGTCAGTTCCATCACAGGCCACAGGGAACAGTAGGAACAAGTGAAATTGTTTTTTTGTGTGTGTGTGTGTGTGTGTGTGTGTGTGTGTGTGTGTGTGTGTGTGTGCGACAGAGAGAGAGAGAGAGAGAGCCTGTGTGTGCATGTGGGGTAATATGTATGTGCGTGTGTGCGCACAGGCATATAAAATTGCAAAGGTCCAGATGTGTGTGCTTGTGTGTCTGTCTGGGGTGTTGTGACGTCAGGATATTGCCTGAGAGAGCAGGCAGGGAAAAAGAAGAAGGAAGGGAAGGATGTGCTGGGAGAAGGATGAGAGACACATCAAGCAGAATGAAAACTGTCGATGCCGCAGAATAACTGTTATATATGATTCACACACTGCCCTTCTTTCTGTTGATGTTATTCTGTATCTTTTCCACAAAGTATAGATTCTATTTCTCTCTAAACTTGTAGGCACTCTAGTCTAATAACAACTATCATAAAATACTGCATCATTAGAGATCACTCCATCACATCACTTAATCTTTTCAAGGTGGGAAATATGGTGCTGGGAACAAAGACTAAACCCCCTGCTCACAGAATCGTGGTAGATCAGGCCGCAGAATTCCCAGCCCTGTTTCACATAATATCTTGGCGCTATTAACATTTTAGACAATGATTTTTCAAAACTTCTTTTACCTATTTTCCCTCTGACCATTTCAAGCTAATGCTGGCCTTATACTAAAAATATCTGAATACATTGAAGAGTTTTGAACTAGAAAGAGTTTCCGTCGCATTGTAAGAATAAAGCTTTGTCAGTGCTGAAAGCTTACAATTTCAAAATATACTAGGAAGAGAGACCTTCAGTGACCTTCAGTCTCATGCTGGACTGGACATTACCAGGCTTTGGAAGTCATAAAACCTGACAACTTCTGAAAAACTGAGTAATGAAGACACATCTAGTGTTAATTGGTGTTATGTTGTTTTACATCAATATCTCAAGGTTTGCACAAAAGAGTGATGAGTTAAATGACCCCCTGCTTGAATTTGCTCACTACTGCAATATTGAGACAAAGCCTGGGCCTTAGCCTATTATTTAGTGCTGTTGTGCTACAACATTGAATTGAACAGACTAAATATAATGACTGAGGACAACAGACATGGATGGAGATAGAAAATGATGAAGAAGAGGAGAATACGTGAAATTTTCTGTAAGACCCTCATTGCACAATACGTAAAATTTTCAAGAAAAGAATAAATCTTAATACTTGCTCAACTGTTAGATTCATGGTGTCATTAAATTTCATTATATTTCATATTATAATGAATCCCATCTTTTACAATTTCTGTAACTGAGACTGAGTATATCCATTTGTCATGTTACAATCAAGACAGTAAATCATAAGATACTAACAGTGGGTCTGAAAACAAATATTTGAACATGGGGAAAGCCGTTACTGTTGCTGTTCCTATTTGTATTGCAGTATAATGCCTTTTTCAAATGTAACCCAATTAATTCCAAATCCATTCACATGACACATATTGTTGATACATTTGGCACAGACTTTCAGCTACATTTTCTTGCTACATGTCGGAATTGTTTCCATTCCTACTAAATATGTTCCTAAATGAATGGCTCTTCTATTATTTCTGTGTCTTTCACACCTCTAATGAACTATAATTTTATGAGATGCATACAATTCTATGAGATTTTTCTTTCTTTGCACATGGTCACAGTTATTATTGCTTTGATTATTGTAACATTGCACAATTAATGTTATTTCACAGTATTTCAAACCTTTAGAAGATCCGCTTATGAAAGCACACAAAAACCCAGACTTAACCTACAGTACACTTCCCCTTTCTTTAGTGCACAGTCAGTGATTTTTAATATTGCAGAGCAGCCATAACAGTCTCTCTTCCTTCAGTCACTTTAACTCTTTCAACAACATTCTTTTCATCTAAATCTGTCCCCATTTCCGAACATTTCCCGGCTGTTTGGTAGAAGTTTGACTTGCGCTAAAATGAAATATTATGTAAAATCTCTGAGTGCATTAAGTCCAACACCATGTCCCTCCATTCAGTTTACTCAGCTTTTAACTTAGTGTCTGAATGTTCATACTGTCACTCCCTTTAAAATACAGTCCATCATTTTGCAAACTTAGAAACAACCATCAGTGAAACATGAACACAGACACACACATGCAGCTTCAGCCTTTTCCTCTGGGTATTGCTGATGTGACAGAGAAAACCTGGTCTGATGTAGCAGGGTGAGGATTACAATTGCAAGCTTTTACATATGCACACACACACGCACGCACACAAACACACTCACAACATAGGCCTTGAGCAGATGGATAAAGTAGGGAGGATGTGACCAGAGGAATGATGCATGACAAGGACAGCTGTGCTAAGCTCACTTCATTCAAGATATACAAGCTCAGTCACCATACATAGGCAGCGGGGCAAAGTGTCAAAGCGAGACACAAGTGCAAACACAACGAAGGCCTGTTATGCAGACACTCAATGGAAAAAAAAAAAAAAAAAACATGCTGCATATTTCAGAGGAACAAATGGAGATGCATGGAGGCCTAAAGGTCTCTCTCTCCTGTATTTTTCAGGATCACTTTACAGAAACAGTTTCATTTCATCCCCACACCAAGGACATTATCACAATACAGACCATATGTTATGCAGTGTGGGCAAATTTTGGCACAAAATGAAGAATAATCTAGTACACTTTAGAGACAGGGTAGTGTCTCAAACACAGCTGTGCAAGATGTGCCTGCAGTGACTGAAAGTGCATTTCTTTTCTGACTCAACATCATCTTGTTTGTGTTTTTATGTCAACTTCACTGTCTGCTCCACCTAACTGTGTGTGACACTAGTTAAAGCCGAGCTCACCACTGTAAAACACAAAGGCTCAAGACAACGATGTGACAATGACTGAATTACAAATCATTTGAAGCATTGTTTGCTGCACTAATGTTACTAATTCTTGTCCATTTTATTTTGGTTTTACACTGAACTAAAAAATAAATAGCACCAGTGCCCTGTGATTTGTGATCAATCATAATCTGTGGGAACCTATTTAATCAACTGACTGACTGCCACAAACAGCAGCAGATTAACATAGACACTTTATGTAACAAAACAACATCATAAAATTAATTTATTTTGTCAAGTCCCAGAGAAATATTAAACTAATGCACTTCATGTGAGACTGGTCATAAGTCATGTACATACTGTAACAAGAGGTGTACCTGTAATCTATCTTTCAACATTCTCCAAGTATCAATTAGCTACCCGATGTTAATTATCGCTGTTTTTCAGTTTGTTTGATGCATAACCCACCCTGCCAGCAGCAAGAGAGAAAGCAGGAGTTCCACAACATAAAAAAACACTGCATTTTGATTTATCGCTGGTCAGATAAAAAACGCTGCAAGCATATTGAATTGTTGCCTTATTTTAACATACAGTATATTTTATGTATTGGCTCTCCGATTACATTGTGAGATTTATCTCAAAACAGTCTAAGCAGAGATTCACAGCTGTAATAAATACACACAAACACTGACTAGTGGAAGGCCAGTGAAACATCCTTCTTATCTTAATATTTCATACAACAGCGGAAGAACAGAAGCGCTCTCCATTTTTAATGACCTAAGGGGGGTTTACTACCAAACCATGAGTGGGTATAGTACAAACAAAGTTTTGCATTTCATGACTATTTATGTTGTTGTCTTTGAGTCGATTTAGAGTATTGTGTATATTTTAAGGAATGAGTGAGGAGAAAAGAGAGATTGAGAAACTAAAAAGAAGAGATATCTAAGTGATTATTTTGGGTTATTTCTGCTTTTGTCACTTCAGAGCAACAAACCATGAAGGCCTGTCAAATAACTCTTAGTGGTCGCGAAATGCTTTTCATGTCCGTTTGTGGACAAAGGGTGTTACGTAATACAAGTTCACCAAAGTTTAAGCTATAGAAAGACAGTTATGTGAGACTTAAAAGACGATTTGATAATGTATTGGCCAATGAGATCTGCCAGATCTTTTTGGAAGAATTCTGTGACCTATTATATTTATCATACATCATCTAAGGCTGACCAGATAATGTATTCAGAATAAAATAAAAACAATGTAAATATTCTCCTTATGTGATGCTTTTCAGCAAGTGTTTCATGGTTTATTTACGATGCTGTGGTATGTGTAAAAGTAAACAGTGTTTGCAAATCAATACCTTAGAAAAAGCCTAATATGTTGTTATGTCAGACACAAAGCCTCTTCCCTGGGGACCCTAAAGAGCAATAGAGGACCATTCAGTGTGCGCTGTCATCATCCAGAGCTATTGAGCTGAACCTAGGAGTCAATACAGGGCAAATGGCTTTCATTGTGTTTCAAGGGTTCCCAAAAGAATAAGGAAGAGTGCGCAAACAATCCAATTTCAGATGACTGCTGCGTCCTCGTATTCCAGCATCAAGCAAATTCTGACAATTTTTAGAAACCGGCAAACCACAATAAACAGTCTGGCTTTGCAACGAGGACGATACATTTTAAAAGGAAGAGAAGATGCCACAAGGAAAAATGAGATGGCTATGGATAAGTACCTCTTCATCCTAGAAGGCCATAAGCCTCAAGTAGCTTCTTACCACATAGGTTTTCTACTGTAGTTAATGTTGTAAACTTCAGTGACAGAGAGAGATAGGAAAAATAGCAACAATAACAATTAATTTCAATGAAACTGAATTAAGCATGACTGCATTAAGCTTCATACAGTACAACATTGGCTGCAGACTTTGTTATACACCAATATCATCAGATTTGTGTGTATTTCTAAAATGGATGCTGATACTGATGAGATTAGTTTACAGCATGTACCTGTTCAGATGTTAAAATAACACTGAGGTACTCCACTGTTTGCTGGTTAAATTATTAATTCATCATTCAGCTCTGCAGCAAAACAAACAGCTGTTAACATCATTCTCTTGCTCTTCTGTTCACTCATCTTGTAGTCTGTTGTTTGTCCTTCACTGGCAGAGCTGCTCCTGTCTTAACTTCTCCTCAAGGTCAATGAGGAAATGAGTATGCTAAATTTGTACTGATGAATAGCCCTTTATTACTGTGAACTACTGTGACAGAGGGTTGATAGTTTGTGGCTCAAATCAATTACAGGGTGAAAATATATCACAAACACTGTCGCACACAAAAGCAAAAGCACTACCCTTATAAAAATCCATCTGATAAAACATCACATTTTTTAGACTGACAGCTAAACTACATAGCAGACTGTATCCTAGACATTCAGAATAATTTACCTGGACCCTCCAAGTTTTGGTTAGCTACTGTAACATCCAGCCACACAACGTCTTCTGAGCTCAAGAGACAGAGAGATGACAACTACTTGAGAATTGAATCACAGTCGGCAATGAATAATGTAATTTTCATGTTAGCTGCCATATTTTTTTTTATTCAATTGGAAACACAGGCAGATGACAGCCCAGAGGGCCTCAAATGTAGGATGGGTTCCTGTTAATGTCTTAGTAACTGACAAAACTCTGTGTACAGACTTCTTGAATGACGTCTTTTTCAAGTTACTTTAACCATGACCATGCCAGAGAGCATAGCAAAAACTGTGGGATGGCTTTACCTAGTTAAAACAAGAAAACAATCCAGTGATACAAAGTCACTGGAATAAAAAAAGTAAAACAATCACCAAGAAGCAATTTGACTGGGAACCCCCCCCTTTCCCTTTGGGTCTCTATTCATGCCGCAAGCAATTTATTTTCATCTCCAGTGAGAACGAAAATTAGCCCACTAATAGATTTATGCTTAGGTTGAACCTTTGGCTGAAGCCATAGCTGAGCTATTGAAATAAGGATGAAACAACAATAATAGCTGAAGGAGCAAAAGAGCCCACTCTGATTTTCAGTGTTACATTCTCATCCCTGCCACAGATGAAGTCCCTGAAAAAGTCATTAAATTGACGATAGACATTTAACATAATTTCTGTGACTGATTAATTATAATTAATTACATAATCAATACATGCAACAATTAATTATGCTGTGTAGATATCTCATTTTATTCCAGTCACCACAGTCATCTTTTTTTTTTTTTTTTAAAGACGCATTGATTCACTTTGAGTAAATGTTCCTCTTTTGATGCTCCACTCCACAAATACATAAATGAATAAAAACCCTGCATAACACAAAAGAAATTATTCATATACCTCATACTTCAACTCTGGGTGGAGTATAACTTTAAATCTTAAACATTAAGAGTCTTTTTGACATGTCACAGTAGAATAACACAGGTGTAAATAATAAAATTAACGAGGGGTGACACACTTAGCCGCTTCATTTGCAGGGTCCTGGTGTTGTTCATGCTGGATCATTGTCACACTGCCATGGCTTACTGGGACAGTTGAATAGAACAGAGCCATTGTTAATGGCATTAGTAACACTTTTGCATTTCACGCTATGACAAGTAAAAATATCTGCTGTGAAAAAGGCCTGTTGTTGGACGGAATACAAAAACTATTATCACTTCCTGTCAATAATTGGTAGCCAGAAGACATTCTTTTTTACAATCTACTTGCTACAATCTAAAAAGGTAGCCAGTCAACCGTTTTAGGGGAGGCAAAGTGCACTGTCTGGTTATGAAAGTTATGGCAGGGTGAACAGGTTTCATCTTATGAGGATTGCAATCTGTATAAGTGCAAGTTCCTTGGTCATTATGGAAATATGTCTTGAAATATCTCTTGATCATCTTTTTCCTATAAAAGCGTTCAATTCCCTCTGACTTCATGATGATCGGTGGCCCTCCTGCCACTCTTAATGAATGTAAAAAATTGTGTAAGCTGTTTGGTAGAAGGTCCTTGCCGCTCTCTGTGTCTTCCTCCTACCATCCTCTCATCTTGGGCCATTTACCCTACCCCCTCTCTCCGCTTCTCGTAGCCTTGGGCTAAAGTGTGAGTATTGTGGTGATTTAGAGGCACACATAAAACTCTGTCATGCGCAGACAGACCAAGACAGACACCGAAAGACAGAGACAGTGGCAGAGGACTGCTTGTATAAGTAAGAAATTGAAAGTGTGGATGTGTGTGTGTGTGATTTTGCACACGTGGTGCCCATACATTATCACACAGATCCCTTAACCACCAACAGAGCCTCATCTTCATTTCATTTCATTTCAACATGTCAATCTACTCAACCAAAGAACACCCATCATTATCACCTTTGAACTAGAAAAAAAAAAAAAAATTTCCTGAATGCTACCAACATGACTTTATGAATCCACAGTGGGGGAGATCTCCTTTTACAGCTCTGCCACATTTCAATGCAGCCACCCGTTAGCTCCACACTAACTTCCCCATGGGAGACATCGAGGAGGGAGGGGGACAAGAAACAGCGAGGGAAGCACATATGTATCTGTGCTGTAAAGCGGAGAGGCTGATTACTTATCATGGGCGAGAGGCTTGCAGGAAAGGCTCAAATGCGTGGTAAAGAAATAAAGAAGGAAAGAGATGCCTAAAGGGTGCTGAAGTGAGCAGAGAAAGTCTTGGAGGTAGAGAAACAGAGAAAACAGCGGGAGAGGTACAGGACTGGAGAGAGAGAGGAAGGGGAGGATTTTCAGTGTAAGCCGGTAGTCAGTCTAAAAATAGTCTTGATGATATACATCTGAGAGCATTCAAATGTTTATGTTTGTGTGTGTGTGTGTGTGTGTGGGGGGGGGGCAAGAGGGGGAGTGAGTGAGTGAGTGAGTAATGTCACTACGCTATTATTAAAATCAGTTATTCTGCGTATTTGCCGTCTTCCATATGTTTATGCGCAGTTGTGTGTCTCCTCATTCCATGCCTTTCAGAAAGGCAACACACATAACAAACTCACAGCACAGTGGGTAAAAGAGCATGGTGACATGTAGAGCAGCTATCTTTGCTGACAGTCCACATGTAAGAGTGACATGATGAGGGTTTTCTCAGGTGGCACTATAAATACAGGTTAAACATATTATACACTGTGTGGAGGATGATGAAGAAATCAGAAAGAAAGAAATAAGGGGTAGGTAAGTGTAGAGGACAAGGACAGCTGTGTGTGTGTGGGGGGGGGGGTGTATTTGGTGGGGTGTGGGGGTGGCAGAGAAAAAGCCATGAACATCGCATATACCGCTCATATGCCTCATACATGGATACTATACAGGAAGGCTTTAAACTTCAAATGGCATATTCAAAATCTGTCAGTTTGAAAAGTATTTACCACTGGTAAAATAAGTTCTTACAATGATGCTATTTGTTAGATAAAATCATGTTAATGTTTTTTATATTTTCTGCCAGCAGAACTTTGCATAAAAGTGTACTTTATATTTCCAAATACAATTATCTCATTTTCAACAATACTATTAATATATTCAACTCACATAATCAAATGAAGGCAAATGACTGAATATCTGCCTTTGTAATTATTGTGTCCATATTGCCTGAAAGGCAGCAAATAAGAAAAAAAGAGCAAATTATTCTTGTAGAAAGAGATAGACAAATAAGTCTTGTCTCACTGAATGAAAAAACACAGCAATAGTCAAATTTTCACTGATATAACACAAAAATGGTGACTGAAAAAAGTGGTCTTGAGGGGTGTGTTTGTGTTTATGTGTGTGTGTGTGTGTGTGTGTGTGTGTGTGTGTGTGTGTTTTTGGGACATAGCCTGCAGTCGAGGTCAGAGTTGTATGTTGGTGCTATAGTAGGCAGACAGGACACACATGTCCTATCCTTCGCCAACACTCATTAACACTGCGTCGCCCTTTAGACGGCAGTGTTTAGCATTCTATAATGAGTTTCCCTCCAGAGCAGCAGGCTTGAATGTCACTCACAGTCAACTGCAGTTTGAGTCGGGAGGTGGTGATGTGTGTGGGTGGAGCAGTGGGCACCATGTTTGTGTCTGTTTTCTGATGACTGAAGACAAAGTAAACAGACACTAGACGCCTCTTATGAAAATGAGTACAGGCAAACAGAAGGGGAGACGTCAGAGAAAGAGCATTTAGAGAGTATTACGCCTATGTGTTTGGGGACATGTTCTCAGCATGCTCTCTGGACAGACCAAATGCCAGAATAAATGCCACAGACAGTGTACGTTTTCTGTGGTCATGGCCTTTTAGGCTAGACAGTCTATTATTCAATTAAGAGCCATAGAACCCAGTGGCCTTAAATAAAAGCCTAAATTGGATCCAAGTTTGCAAGCTGTTCATCGCACAGTGAGAGGGAGTGACATTTTTATTGTATAACCTTAAGTTGATGAGGTTGTGCAACTCAATGACCCCATCTTGACATTTTTTCGCAATGCTGGTGTAAACAAACGAGGTATAAAACATGAAAAATGCTTCAAAGCCAGTCCATGTATTTCCATAGACTAATTAAACAAGAGATGCTGAAAAATGTGAACGGATTTGATTTGATTGAATAACAGAAGCATTTTTGCTTTACTAAAAATGAAAATGATGCAATTCCACAGCATAACTGGAAGATAGACAGCAGCGTTTATTGACACCTCTTGTGGTCATATAAATAATGACTGTTGTTTCTAAAATCCAAAGGCACGAGGAGGAGGTGTGGGTGGCCAATTGAATGTGCTGAGGACATAAAAAGTATCTGACTTTGACATCAGAGACCACAGCTCGTACACCCCTCTGATAACAACAATCAATGTCGGTTTCTTTTAACAACTGCACTTTTCTACTAACCTGTCTCCTAACTAAAGATTGACTGCTAATTTAAGGTTCCATTTCACAGTGACTTTATCATACACTTTGCCTGAATTCATAAATTGAGAATTATGTCCACAATTTTATTTAAAGTACGGTTCAGAGGGAGGTCTCTCAGCGGCTATGCTGGTGTGGTACCCCTGCTTACCTCCAATAAATGGCAAACACTGGCAGGAGACTTGCTTCACAAATGTCTAAAATTCCTTATTTTAACCTCTGAGTGTTTTAGTACTCTCCATGCAATGGAGGGATCAAGGCGAAAAGCTGAGATTAAAGAACCGTTTTATGATTTTCTGTACATTTCTGTGTGTATCTGATCTGATTCACTGTGTGTGTAATCACATGCTAACATGCTTTATGCACTGTATGTGTGAGTCTGTGTACTGTATGTGCTTTTGTCTCAAGTGTGGTCAAGAGTATCCGTATTCTCGTTAGAGCATGTGGTCAAGCGTGGATTAATTAGCAGTAATGTAATTCACACTGTCACCTCTCATTACTCTCAGAGTGCAGGATCTCCCCTATTCTCCGTGTCCCTTTTGCCCCCTATCCCCTCTTTTCTTCCTCTCCCACCTCTCTTTTCTCTCTTCTGTTGTTTTATGTCACCCCCCATCTCTCTTTATACACTTTCTGCATAACATCAAAAGTGCACAACCTGCCTCTTATTGTCTCCAACCCTCGCTACCTCCTTTCTCCTCATTTTGATTTTATTTTAAACTATTACTTTCTCTTAAATTTCTTACCCTCATATCACCTTTCATCACATAAGCTTTACTATCTCTCATCACATTCAGCACTATTTCACCTTCGCCATGGTGGACAATCTCAATTCTGTTGAATTTACTCTGAAGGCTGGGTCAAACCAGTAAAATCAGCTAATTTAATTTGATTTCAAATGAATTGTCTTTATCAGAGGATCCACTTGCAAAGTTAAAGTAAGTCTGCATTAAGCTTTTCACACACAGTTCAGTTTTGGTGAACTTTGATCATTGGCCACTTGCAAACTGTCTAACGTGAGGAAACAGAGCTGGACAGTCCAAAAATGAAAGAAACCATCACATTAGCTTTTAAACCATTCAATCTCATAAACAGTGACTTCAGAAAGTATCTCTATCACCTTCATTTTTGCACACTTTATTGTGTTGTAAATTTAATTTTGAAATGGACACCATTAGCATTTTGAACATAGTTTAGAAAAGGCACACACCTGCGCTTGGAAGGTCCCACAATTCACACAACATGGCAAGACATAAACCAAGCCAAGGAGCTTTTTGTAGACTCCCCTGATAAAATAGTGGCAAAGTATCGATCAGGGCAAGGGTTCCCAGGAGCACAACGGCCTCAATAATTGTGAAACAAAAGAAGTTTAGCACCACCAGGACTCTTTCTAGAGTCCATTGTCTGGCCATACTGAGTAACAGTGAGCAAGAAGGGTCTTGGTCAGAAGGGTGACCAAGAACCCAACGGTCAATCTTAACAGAGCTTCAGAAGTACTCTGGAGAGATGAAAGGACAACCACCTCAGCGGCACTCCCATCAATCAGACCTTTATGGTAGAGTTGCTAAATGGAAGCCAAGTCACTGACTGTGTTTGAGTGGCCTAGCCAAAGTCCAGACTTCAACCCCATTAAAAAAAGAATCTGTAGAGACAAGTAGATGGCAGATCCCAGACATTTCCAATATGACAAAGCATGAGAGGATCTGCCAGGAAGAATGGGATAAACTGCCCAAATCCAGGTGCAAAGCTTGTAGAGACTTATTTTCCTATTTGGAAGATGGAAATTCCCCCCAAAAAATTCCATCTTGGAACATAATTTTGCTCAACAGTACGTGAAGCAGCTTAATCAATTTTTCAAGACAGAGATCACTTTTTATAAAATGATTTAATATTGTTCATTGAATATTTCTGTGTTTAGTCATGTGCAACTGAGCCCATTTCCTGCAAGCCCAAGGGATTATATCTATTTCTTTTCACCTCAAAAATCAACAAATTATCTAATTTGATCAAGATTCCCAAAGTTTTGCATGCTACTGTACATACTGTATGGCTGTAACATTAGCAAAGACCAGAGATTACACCTAAATAGCTGAGAAGATGACATAAGAAGAGCTAGCAAAGGTAAATACCAGGGATAGTAAACACAAAAAAAAAAAAAAAAAAAAAAAAAAAAAAAGATCAACTTTCACCACCACACAAATTAATTTTGTTTTGGCACTTTCAGGTGTGACCCTGCACTAAGAATGAACACCGTGTTCATTCAGTTTTTGGCTTAGCTCTTACCCTGTTACAGCCCCACTCTTTTTCACTCTATCATTATCACTATTTCTTACATACACGTATTCATCCTATACACGTCTGTGTGTGTGTGAGTGAGTGAGCGAGAGAGAGAAGGTGAAAGGCATGTCAACGTTGAGTGAAGGCAATCTGTCTCTATTAGCTGTCATAATATATGCATAATACATGGATAATGTGATATTACATTAACGAATTCATATATCAAGCGCAGGCAACAAATGGTAAGCAGAGAGTGAGATGTATGTTTGCTTTGAGGCTGAATACATACTTGTATATATATATATGCAGCCTTTGCTCTGGGCTTTGGTTACATCTCTACCTGTTGTCTGGTCTGATCCAATCCGAACACTGTGTAATATTCAAGGGAACAGTAATTGGCCCATGTGAAAACCTCCTGTCAGTTACAAGGACATCAGTAAAATGAGAGTGATACATGGAGAAAAATCTCCCTTCGTGCTTCTTGTCTCTTAATATTGTATAATGAGACATGGTGAGGATCCCCCTTTACCAGCCTCATGCATTATTTCACCTTCATTAGGACGTTAGTCGGAGAGTGGTATTGGGCTGAAGAGAGGTATCAGAGGGAACAGGGATAAATTAGCAGATGAGAAACAGAGATCTAGAGGATGGCACAAATTAGGAGTGACATACTGTGCTTTTTCTTGTCAATGGTTCATACGACTTTAGAACAAAGGGAAGTCATTCAAACGAGTGGTGCATTCAAAAGACAAACAATACCGTTCAAAATGTTCCACTAGACTGATCGATGGTCTGCCAAACATCAGTCACTGCTCTTTTTTGGCACAGTGGTAGCGTGTGTGTTTGTCCTTTCTGATGGCTGAGGTAGACTGAGGACATGTACGTGAGAGACACTGTAAAGGCAAGTCCAGCAATAAGTCATGATTGATTTTGTCCCTTGCCAGTTGGAGGAAGAGACAAAAACATTCCCCACAGGGTCTAGAGAGATAGATTGTGTACTAAGAATGCCATTGTTACTGAAAAGCACATTTTCCCTGACAAGGCAGTGCTATTTCTCCTCCTCTTCTCCTCCTTTCTCACAATGACAAATACTCTTAGCCTGATAGATGGTATTGTTTCCAATCACACATCTCTCCTTCTCTTTGTTTCTCTTCACCCCATACCAAACACACACAAGCACATATACAGTAAACAGGAGAGGGTGTATTAACAGTGAGTCCAAACACCTCCCATAATGTTTATCGCAGTCTGCCGGGATGGTATTTAAGCTCGACTGGACAGAACCTGATACACCCACAGAAGCTTTATATTAAAATTAGGAGGGATGTTAAGTCCTTTGTTTATAAAAGAGGGGAGGATGTAAAATACATGACAGTCCTGACACAAGGAAAATGGTAGTAACACATGGAGAAGAATAGGCTCTTTGTTATGTAGAGAGCACCCCTGGAAAACACAATTGTTAATCAAAGGAAGTTTCACTAAGTTGCAAGTCAAAGTGTGTTGTTGAAAATCATTTACTTTATAAAAAAAAAAAAATATGAAAAAAAAAATGTGTTTTTTGGAATTTTTGGAATATCTTCAAATATCGTTTGATAGATTTTAAATTGAGTCACTCTTTTTACCACAAAAATGTGAAAGTTAGGAGAATGGCATAACAACGAAACTTCAAAAAAACAATAAAAAAAGCGAAATGTGCAACACAACTATAAGGTATTCAGTTCTCCAGTCGTCAGGCTGGTGTGGTTAGAACAAAAGCTGTGTGGGACGACGGAGCCACATTGTCACCATGCAGGACGCTTGCTGTGTTTTCTCATCTGCCAGTCAGCTCCTGTTGATTACAGCTGGCTGCCAGGAAGAGGAGAATTTATCAGTGCTGTCAGATCACTATGCAGATCATCTGATCAGGCGCAGGAACACACTTACTGACACACAATTTATGCAGAATATGCACAGAAAATCCATCAATTACATTGCTAGATATGCCTCTTCAGAAAGTTGCTTAACCTTCACAAAGTTGCCTTCTGTCGCCAAATGGCGTGTTGACTGAAGCTTAGACCGCGACCGAGCAACTGCAGACTTTGCTTTTTTTTGTCTTGAAAGCAGAAAACAAAGCACAATGTTTCCAGTGAAGAGTTTCTCTGGGTTATGGTTTATTGTAAGTCAATTTATTTCATTCAACTTATTTGTGTTTAACTAAAGTGTTGGCTTTGTGTTGACAATTTTGAGTGGGACTCCTTACAGCCATGCAAGGTTATCATCTCAAACACAAAGCTGGTTTACTGACAAAGTGGGCAACTGCTGCACAAAAATTTTCCTCTTCCAGCAAAGGCCTATGGACCCCTGGGTGTTCAGGGTTGTGTTGAAATGTCATATGGCTCCTGATTTTTGACTGACACTGATTACTGGCTTATGAAACTGCTCTCAGTGATTTTAGCTGTTTGAGCTGGCCTTGACAGTGCATAGAGAAATGCATAACAGGCAAAAGGTCACTCTGGACTGATTGATATAAGACATGATCCACATGAACAACACTGTCAGCTAGAAATCAGGTTTATCTACGACTAAAGTGTTTTGAGGGAAAAGTGATCACTTGGCTTATGGTCAGTGACAATGTTCATATCAGTGAAGCATTGGTCTTTTGTGCTGCACATAGGATGCAGGGATATCGTCACGGTGGATGGTGGATGTTCTAAACAAAGGACAACTGAGACTGGAGTTCACATCCTGAGCCCCATGGTGTGGTCAGGTTTAGTCAACAATGGCTCTCTGGTTACAGTTAGGGAAAGACTGTGGTTTTGGGAAGTAAATACATTGTGCCCTGTGCGTCGAGTAACTTTTTAAGGCCCTTCCCTGACCATAACCATGTGCTTTCAGTGCCAAAACGTTAGTTGCTACAAGCAGAATATGTTGTAAGAGAGACAAACAAATTAAATTTGTTGTCAGTTAATATTTTGTAGATAAATGTTGTTGAAAATTACTAGTGCAACCAGTGTAATTTATTGGAGACCAAGTTGGCATCAAAAGGAAAAAAAGACAATTTTCAAGGAAACTGTTTATGCATCTTTATGCATGTTGTATAATTTAATGCTGGAAATATGGCTGTCAGATTATTGCCATTTTAACTTAAAGATTTATCCTCCTAAAGAGAAAAGCCTATGATCTTTTGTTTTACTCTGATGCATAATTTTGCTTGCTCCATTCAATGAATCTATTATATCCCCTTTTTTAAACCACAACTATGGTCTGTGAAAATCACATAATGGTGTGTTGATGGACGTTTTGCAAGTCCCTTTAGTGAAATAATTTGAATGCATGCTTGCAGTTTCAGTATGATCAAGCTATAAAATTTCACAGTATTTAGTTGGATTAATATCACAGCAGTGCTCCATTATGATCTGAAAGATGATTTTTCTCCAGGGTTAAAGTGGTCACACAAAATAAAATGTAGTATTTATCAGAGGATGCTAACACTGGGACCTCTGCCTCTCCAAACCACCATATCCATTATCCTGCCACATTTTCTCCAAACCCCAGCTAAATATGGAATATCATTTTTCTTGTTGAAGAAATGTCATGGGAGCATGCCTTTCCCATTCTCTGCCACTCCTGGCTTAATTAGAGTTCTGTAATTACTGGGACTGTAATTTCTGGGTTGAGGAGATGGGATGTGTAGTGTGGGTTGCAAAGGAAATCCTGGGAGTTTTCATGCAATGCAATGCTAGATACTTTCTCTCCGACGCAATCATGTAGAAACGCTCCCTACAGTCTAATCTCCAAGTGAAGATAAATTGGGGTTGGTTTGGCCCATTATCTGAGCTTATTTTGCCATTTTTAATCCATTTTAATCAATAACAATGCTGACATTTATAATAACGCAACTGTTTGACCTGCAGTACATCTCCTGATCAGAGTGTCAGGCCATTATCTGCCAGAAACACTGGCACTTGGCCTGAATCCAGCTACGCAGATGGGAACAGGTAGGACTATTTTTGATGCTTTATTTTAAGTGCCTAGAGAGGAGTGGGCCAACTCTGGGAAGATAAGCCGATTGTGTATTATGCCGTCGGGCTGACGATGATGCAATCTCAAGCAGTGAACTCTCCCTCTGTTTTTTAATTTCCCTCAAGCATCTGTTTCTAAATGGGGGTTTTATCCTTTAAAGCTGAGGCACGTTGTAACCTTCAGCTGTTTTATTCTTTTCTAAGCGCTACGCAGGATAGCCAGAGGGTACAAACTGCTGCCAGGACACTGTACACTCTTCAATACAGGTAATTACCGCTACAATCAGTTCAGCCCATTACTAACTCTGCGCTTAATAGGGAGAAGGAGGAATTTCAGTGAAAACAACTGATTCAGTCAAATGTCAGCTATTGAAACATGCACAAATACTGTACATGCATTTAAAAATCTGTGCCAATATATAATGCATGCATATCATAATTACTGTTGGCACCATACGTAGTAGTCTCCATTTCAATTTAAATTATTCAAATCCAGCATTTTTTTCTTAGCAGGCTTGTGAATGCCTTCCACTAAGCTCTCTTCCCACATCCCTTTTGCTGATTTAGATTTGAAAGCCCTCACAGAAGTTGTCAATTTATAGTCAGATGCTTGAGTCCACTCTTTCTCTCACTCGCTCTAAGTGTATTATGTGTTGACAGCTCTTTGAACTATAGGGGTTTCATATTTGTGAGCTATTCAAGCAAGCTAAAAGTGATATGGATCTACTTCAGATGGAGAGAAAATCTACTCGGGCTGTAAATTGACAGGAGTTTTACAATCCCTACCATTTACTTGTTTTTCTTCTCTTGTCTATTAATATGGGCAAGCTGAAGGGTTTACAAATTAACTTTAGCGAATGGACTGTGTGAATGCTAAGCTTTCTATTCTCTTTTTGTCTTTTGCATTCTATAATTCTAAAAAGTTTTTTGTAACGTTTTTTACTACTTACTACTGTTACCAGCCTTTCTATTCCTTGTTGTACATATTATGAGTTTGCTCATATTACAAAAGAGTTGAAAAGAAAGAGGATGCTGCTGTCATTTCAAAATCACATTCAGGCTTGGCTATTCATGTACCCTGATCTTGTACCCAAGTCTATCCGTATCATTTCTTGATTCAGTTTAACCAAACAGCGGTTCTCACCTCACATCAGAATGCGTCTCTGCATCTCAAGTGTGATCATCAGATTTTTATTTTTTGTCAAGATAGACTAATCACTTCTAAACAGACAACACATTCGCTCTCAGCCCTACATTTAGAAAGCACTGCAGATTGCTGTGGCTATTTGTCCATTTGGCAACCTGCCTCTGGCACAAGCTTCAAAGGCTTGTCTGAGGTGCCTGAGACAGGTAATCTGACTGTGTTTATTTCACTTCACCTCACTTTAAAGACATTTGTTGTGCCGTGCACTACAAAGTCGAGGTGGTTCTTCAGTATTGTCAGAGGTGTTACAGCCCTTAAATTCCTCTCTGATCACTGATGAATGTGATCATATGAACCAGTTGCAAATTAAGGCAGACTGTGCCCAGACCTGCTAAATTATGAAAGGTACAATACTGTATACCATACATTACTGTGTGCCATCTACTGTACTCTTGATATAACAACTGAGGAATGAAAACGTGCAAAATGATAACGGCTGGTCTCAGGTGATGACCCTTTGTTTAATGTATGAACAGAGCTTCCAAAATATAGGCTGCCATCTCATAAATATCATGTTCCTGTGAATTCAGTTTTTAGTTTTAAGACTAGTTTTGTCCATCCAGACACAAGTTCCTCACAGTGTTTCCCCCACTGTCTGACTATATCCACAGGTTATGTCAGCAGTTCTCCTCCCATGCTGAGGACTACCTGGGCCCGTTGCTGCCTGCCAAACTCATCTGACAGTTTGTCAAAAAGTTCTTTGAGGCAAACTCAAAGTCGATCTCCTTCCACACTTTGATTTTTGCTTCTAAAACCACAGAAGTTGCACTCCTTGTGGCCAGACAATACCTGCCTGCCGATTCAGGTGTTCCCCAGGCTTATCAAGCCTTAAAAAAGGAAAATTCTGGTTTATTTTAACCTGGTATATTTTCCACTGTAGGAGCATCGTGCAGTTTGCTTCGATGTGTTGTTGTGCATGAGTCCTCATTTCCCAAAATGGAGTACACGGAGGCCTTCCCAGTTTATCCTCACTACACATTTAGTTTCACAAGGGTCTGTCCAGCAACTTGCCCATTATGTTGGCACCTGAATTTGCAGGTGGCCCCATTTGGCTTGGTTGTTTCTCATTTGTTATTTAATTAGCGCCTTGAATAGAGACAGAATCTTAATGTTGGTTTTCACCTCATGTTTTTAAAAATTCTACAAAATTGCTTTTTTTTTTAAAATTCATGTACAGTATCAATTTTTTTCTTAGAAAAAGGGTACACTGATTTTTGCTGAAGTTTACAGATTTCTATGAATTGTTTATGGCGAGCAATGACGATAAAGCCAACTGAATTTAGTGTATGCTCATTCAACTCGACCCACAGTTACTATATGAGTCAGAGGATAGCTAACATTAATAAATGAGTGTAGGGTCGACGAGCCATTAAAAAGCACTTTGAAGCTCCATTTAAGAATAGATGGTCCTGTAATTTAAAAGAGAAATAGGCTGCATGAGTGGACATTTATATAAATTAATATAAATGTGGTTTTGGAAAATATTTGTCAGAATGAGGCAGTGGTTATTGTAATATTATGTGTCTCTATCTATCTATCAAATGGGAAGAGGAAATAAGCAGACAAGTGGCGATAAAGGCAGCAAGGCAGGCATGACAGTGGTAAGAGGGTTTTGTAAGAATCAAAGGGAACCATGAGCTGTGGGAGCTGATGGCATTATTTTTCTTGATTGTATGTATTCATTCATTTACTTATTTATTTATTTATTGTCCCCTCAGTTCTAAGGCATTAAGACAACACTCAAGATAGGGATGGATGCTCATAAGTATATAGTTAATGCATCCTGCATGGCGAAGTCAGAAGAAAGGAAACATTAGGCCTCTCGTCAAAAGTCAAGACAAAGGCCCTTCAAGGTTCAGCTCAAAGACAAAAGAGAGAAATAAGGGAAACTCAGATTGAAGCAGAGATTGGAGAGATAAGAAAAGCAGGGGATTGGAGAGAGGAGAAAAGAGCAAGAGGAGATGAACTGATTTCATCTTTCAGGTCTTGTCTTAAGCTTTAGTGTCATCTACTTCAACAGCATGGCTCCAGGCGTTGCATATTTACATACTTATTTTATTTACATAACTATTTGCATAATTACCATAATGAAAACTGTACCCTGCCAATGTTTTGTGGTAAATGAACCTGCAATGAACCCAAAGTTTCTGATTAGGCGTTGAATGCTAACAGATTTCTGCTTCCATATATATATACACAATATTCTCTGTTTTTGTCCTTCTCGCCCATCATGCATTTTCTTTTTTTTCTTATTCTCTTTTTGTCCTCCCTCTACCCCCATGCACACCTCACCTCCCACAGCACCAACATAAAAGGTGCAGGATGTATTATCAATGTGCATGTGTGTGTGTGTGTGTGTGTGTGTGTGTGTGTGTGTGTGTGTGTGTGTGTGAATGACCTACTGTGCCCCTGCTGAAAGCCCCGTACACCATAAGGACCTTGCTATCTGATCTGCCCCATCTGCTATCAAGACAGGTAGTGTCTACACCTGAGGGAGAACTCTCTTTCTCCCTTTTTCTTTCTGTCTCTCTCAATCTGTCTGTCCCTTGTCTGTTTTACACAGAGAGGAAATGCGCGCACGCACACACACACACATACACACACACACACATGCTTGCACACTACTGTGCCAGGATACAGAGCACTTGTTATTGAGACATCTGCCAGACTGTAGACTGACTGACATCATTCATCCAGCTGTAACGGATGATGATGAGGAGCAAGGTCAACGTTCTCTGTCCTGTCCGCTCTAACCCTAGAGGGCCTTTGGCTCTGCTTTCTGTGATCTCTGAATCTACTCCAGAAGACTAAGTACATGCTCACAAGGTACAGTAAGCTCTATTTTTTCCTTCTTGTCTAACTCAAGGATTTTACTCCGGCCCTGGAGGTAAGAGGGAGCGCATGTTTTCAATCAGGTATAGGGTGACTTGATTTTCCTTGGTGACATTTCTGCAGACATTTCAGCAACTAATGTAGTAGAGGGCACATGCTGACACATATGGCAGGGGGACACGCTGCACCTTAACTTCAGCGTAAAAGACGATAATGTTCTCCATAGTCACTCTACACTACAGGAGTTTAGGCTCTGGATGAAATGAAATGAAAAGCGAATTTTCTAAAAACAATGAAACAAACCATTTTACTGCAGAATCATAGACAACAAAGGCAAAGTCAGAGCAGCTTTTATAACCCTTTGTTCATGAAACCATGATGAAGCATTTCAACAGCGCTGTGTTGTCTACTATTTGTGGGTACATGAGTAACATTACTCGGTGGGAAAAGTGCCTCGCAGGGCCTTTCTCAGAATTAAGTTAATACAGAGTTGAAATGTCATTTCTGCAGTGAATTTCTTTTTGATATCAGAAAATGCACTTAAAAGCAGACTCACGGCTTAGATTTAAAAGAATGACTCTGCCTCTGGGAATGGCAAGTGGAGCTTTTTGATTATTAACGACATTCTGCTGTTAGTGTGAGAACCAGTCTGAGTTTCATTTGGTTATTCTTCCTACAGGGCATGACGACATTTCACCACAATCTTAT
Organism: Seriola aureovittata; assembly: GCF_021018895.1. Classification (NCBI taxonomy): domain Eukaryota; kingdom Metazoa; phylum Chordata; class Actinopteri; order Carangiformes; family Carangidae; genus Seriola; species Seriola aureovittata. The sequence continues at coordinate 15,354,607 of NC_079373.1, forward strand.
TTGTCAAACCAATCCGAATTTTAACAATAAAGCCCTCCATTAAAGCAGTTGCTGGCACAGGGCAGAACATAATGTAAATTGGTGGTGTGTGCGTACTGTATACACTCCAGGCAAACTCAGATGTAAAGCGTTGTCTGCACTGAAAAATGTAAATATAGCTTTTCATTGTACACTGAGGTGGCCAAAAATTCAGAGACATTTTCCTTGCTGTTGAAACTACTTCTTAAAAGAAAAATAATTGAATGAAAGTGAAAATGTCAAGGTATCCCTTAAGAAAAAAATCAGCTGCATCACTGGTTCACATCTCAATCGCATTGAGAGGGAAACAAGAAGAGAGCCCGAGGGACAATGAACACAGGACGGAACAAACATCATATACAACAGATTAAAATTCAGAATGTCAAGGCATCTTTTTAAGCGTTCAACAAGTGTCTGTACCTCCACCCGCTCACTCGCTACCTCTCCCTCCCTCTCTCCCTCTCTCTCTCGTCCTCCCTCCCTCCATCTCTCCATCTTTGCCAAGGACACCATCCCTGCTGTTGTTACCATGGAGACAAGCCCAGAAGGGCTGTGGGCGAGACATGTGAGGGACTGTGGGTGACTCTGTGTGTGAGTGTGTGTGTGTGTGTGTGTGTGTGTGTGTGTGTGTATGTGTGTGTGTGTGTGTGTGTGTGTGAGCATGCGAGTACAAGTCTTTGCCCTTGTTTGTTTTCATATGATTTTTCAAGTTTTCTTCATATTTGTTTCCTTTTCTGTTGTCTCCATGATTCAACATCCATTTAGAGACTGCCACAGGTGAATTCACACAACAAACTACTGTAAGATGTTGGTAGAGAGAGTAGGGGGTCAGGGCTAATTCTTATATCTGTATCATATCATAACGGTTAATATGAGTATCTTGTGGAAAATTGCTCCTAAAATGAACTACATGCATTTGGAATACTGTGATTTTTTTTTTGTGCAGTTCGGTTAAAGCTCATATCATATTTGCCACTGTCCTCAGCATTCTGACGCACACAGTTGTGGATCAGCATCATATTGTGCCATAAGACTTGACATGATTTTGATTTATTTCCCAACAAACAATGCAAGCCTCCAAGGGTATGTGCCTGTTTGTGTGTGTATGTGTGTGTGATGGGATGTGGGGTGGGAGGTAATTCATGTGTTGACAGCAATAATTCACCCCATTTACTGAATGAGAAATGAGAAGAAAGTGTCATTTTCTTGCTCCAGCCACTCTCTCTGCTAAGAGATGGTAATGTCTCACTTTCACCATTCTTGTCTAAAAAGCCTAATGACCCAACATCAAAGTCATCTTTTTCCTGCCAGCAAATGGAGGTTTGCAGCAGTGATACATGTATTATGTGAGAGTTTATGCATAGCATATTATCAGTTTGAGCAGAATGTTGGAGGAGGTCTAATTCAATGACAGATTTATCGAGCTGTCTACATTGCACCATTTATTAATTTGCATTAGATCTCCAGATTTCATTTAAGATGCTGTGAATGCAGGCATATTTAATTTGAGTATCTCAGTCAAAAAGAAATACAAGGGGAAGATTGTATATTATCATACCACTGATATAAACTAGCCAAACAAAAAATAGCACCAGACAACAACATTCTCCTTTCATTGCCTCATTAATCCTTAAGAAAGAACCCCCACTTCTCTGATGAAATGTGAGATAATTGAAAGCTTAGAGCTGCGTCTCTCGTGAAATTAATTTAGTAAGGTGTCACTCAAATGTCAAGTTACATGTGCACTCACACATACAACACACAAATGCACAGAAAACATAATCAAAATACAGCAACTAAAAACACAATGTGTTCTTACAATGGATGTAAGTTGAGGACTTTTTGGACATCATACTACAACAACAGGAAAACATGATACGTAAGCGGGCAGTGTCTTTAAAAGAACCTGCCTTCCATCATTCATACCGAGTCGAAAACATGTTTTATTGCATATATAACACCTTCAACATTTTCGGTCAGGGTCTTGTAAATGATAATTCACTCAACCTACTAATAGAAAACATCCTGATACCTGTGATAGAAACTACTAACTGATGTCTCTCCATTACACTCCCCTTTACAAGCATTAAATTATCTTGTCATTTGCTTCTCATTTACTGACATCCTCGCGTTTGCAATGAATAACTTTGCAAAGCCTCCATGTTCACACTACCGGTATTATAACATTTACATTTTTGGTTTAAGAATGTCAAAGACAGCAAGAAAAGTCTGAAGGAGAGGGAGCAAAGGGCTCATAAGAGAGAAAAAGAGACTAATATACTGTAAGTAATTACCCTCATTTAACAGCCATATATTCAGACAGACAGGATATCATTTCTATAATGTGAGTGCGTGTGTGTGCGTGTGTGTGTGTGTGTGTGTGTGTGTGTGTGTGTGTGTGTGTGTGTATTTCTCAATATGTGTATGCTTTATATTGCCTCAACTCCAGCCCTCTGGCATTGATGGAGCATCATCATTATCACCTGGGCTGATGGTAAAGTGGCTTCTTAGCTAGACCCCATCGACAGCCACCGTTTGGTGTCACGCTTTGTGTATGTGTGTATGTGTGAATGTGTACCAGTGTGTGTGTGTGTGTGCATGCACGTTTGCGCGTGTGCGTATGCCCGTGAATGTATTTTGCGATTGCAGTTTCAGTAATTCCGTGGCCACACTAACATGGCTTCACTGGCAGGTCCCTTATGCAAACAAATGGGCTTGGCTGGCAGGTTCAGTGAAGGGTGACGGTTGTATCTGGTTGCATCAGGTCGGGGAGTGATGGCCAAAGCAGATCCAGGGGAGAAACTGTTTCATTTCACTTGCAGTGTGAGAACCTCCACATAACCCCCCCCCCCAAAAAAAAAAAACACACAGCGCCAAGGTTTGGCCTCAGACACCGTGGTGATGATCAGCTTGTTTAATTGCCTCACACTTTTAGTTATTTTGTATTAACTGTCTTTGTACACTGACATTGGCTCAGGAATACTGTTTTTTTTTTTTTTTTTCTTGAAGGTCAGTTAAATAACAGGCTAGTCTCTGCCTGTATCTAGGCAACAGTTCCACATTGGTAGACCATCATAGTCTGGTTAATATGAGGACAGACAGAATAAAGGAATAAATACAGTTGTTCACACACAACAACTGTATATTGTCCTTTATGTTAATATATAGATAATCACTTCTTAATATTCAGTTTAATAGAAAGAAAGGGGGATTGACTTTGTCCCATTCCACCTTATTGTCTTCTGATATCATCACTTTGAAATAATTTAGCGGCCAAATAAAATTCACGTCACAAAATTAGGTTGTCCGGTGCTCCTGGTTTTCTTGGTATTGATTTTCTTTACTGATTCCAGCTCAAAAATGTAAAGTCAGTTCAAGAAAGTCAGTATTGTTATTAACTTAATGACCTAATGCATTCTGACATTGTCAAATGGGATTTGTGAGGGTTTCATAAGCCCAAAAGGTTAGAGAATTTTTTTCTTCTCAGTGAAGAGTAAAAGATCCTTCATGTGAAGAATAAAACAAAAAAAATCACCAAAGTTGGAAGCTGTTGTTGCACTGATACACAACTTGTTTTTAATAGTATAATGAACGCATACATTTGTAACGTGGAGTCGACCTTCTTTCTCTGTGTTACATCAGACCACAATTCATCAGACTAAGTAATAGCTTGGTAATTCTTGCCTTGTTTTGTTACAAATAAGAATTCATAACTCCATACCATACACCCACACATGAACACAAACATACAAAAACAATCACACACACACACACACACACACACACACACACACACAATCTCACCCTCACACACATGGTTTGTTCCATATTCACCATGAGCAACAGGTGTGACAACAGCCTGTGTGAACTCTGTGATTCTTCGCTTGGAGAGTGAGTAGGTGTTTGTGTTTTGATGATTAGTTGAGGATGAATACATGCCAACACATTAGGCCTCATGCAGCCAAAACACACACAGTTTTGCCAATGTCCCAAGAGGGGTTTAGCAACTTCTCACCTACGCCCACTGCCTGTAAAGTAATTGCCTGAATAACATCTATCCACTGCCTCCTATTACACTATGAGGCAAAGCTGAGCCCTTTGATGAAAATATGTGTAAATAAAAATTGTAAAATTGTATCCTGCTGGTTGGACAGTTTTCTCATACACATTGTGCTTCTGCTCAATATGAGCAGATTTGTGTTCATGTCAGCTAAACAACTACATCTTTAGCAGCCAATAAAGATATTTTTATGGCAGTGGTAGCTGCTGATTTTTGGAACTGCACAATGGATTCTGTCAGCTGAGTACAAAATTAGAAAAGGAAAGATAAGGGACCCAATACTGGAAAGATAAAAAAAAAGGCATTTTTTTGCATGAGCATTAATTCAAAAATATGGTACAAAAAAAGCAAACCTGAGCCAGCAGTGAAAAGGACTATCAAGTTCTCTTCTATGGAAAAATAGACATTTGCAATAAAAGTGAAATCTATGGTCTTTTAAAAAATGAGTAACTTATACAGAAATCATATCTATTTTAAAGTACAAATAATAAATTATTATGGTTTATTACAACTTAGGTTTTATATTCAATGACTTTGGCCATCAGTTCTGTCAGTTTGATAAAACTGCACTCATCAAAGTAATTGCCTTGATCTTGGAGTGGCGTCCAACAGGGCAACAAACACAACCAGTTGGGGGAATCATACAGGTTGTAAACATGTCAACCAGATATCCTGATTAGATGCCACTTAATCTGGTGGTACAACCTATGTACGCACATTCATGAGGTTGCTAATAATCCCTCATTGCACAGAAAATAATTTATTTGTGCAACTACAGTTAAGTACAGTGGGTCAGAGTTGAATCATTCAGCCAGTTTGTTAACTCAGAAAATTTGGATAATAATTTTATGGCTTACTTCTTTGATCATCTGACTGTTTGTGTTTATTGTTCCATTTAACTTTTTTTAGTGTCGTTGCCGAGTACAGAAACTAAAAGTACTGATGGCACAGCTGTGCTGGTTATAATAAATCTTACTTTTCTTACAAGTAATGTACAGACAAACTGTCCACATTTAGTAATTTTAAAAACCAAAACGTGTAATTGTATATCTGTAAACAAATAGGTAATCTTGTACTCACAGAGCTTTATAGTCTCTCCATGTATATAGGCTCTCCATGTGTGGGGGATCTGTGGGTCAATGGAGCTGTCCCCTAAGCACCCACAGCCTGCCACTGTTTAGCACCATGGACAGCGATCACCCATGCTAAGCGATGCACATGGCTACAGATAGCTGGGGAGCTGTTGTGTTCATTTCAAAGTGACTCAGCGTCATCATTTCACAAAAATAAGCTCTGTAACACAGCATGTATAATGTATGTTGCCTGCTGAGGAAAAGGAACCGACACAGACAGACCTGACAGCCCCAGGGAGTCAAATGAGTGAAGGAGAAAAGTTGATTATAAGGCTCTTAACGACGCCGCTAATTACCATTGATGCTAATTAGCTGAAGCTCCAAGTTAACTGCACAGAGAGTAATCAGTGTCTGGAACGAGACAGAAGTTAGAGTCAAACTATCATCTCTCAACCCTTCATGGGGCACAGTAAGACGTTATAAACTGTAATGTTATGTCCCAGAAATGTTAGCGTGCTTCTCAAGCAAACATCTGACAGGCCCTCAAGACAAAAGCGAAGGTTTTAACTGTAGGCCGATATTGACAAAGAAACACAGCTACTCTGGTACATGAAAAGTCATGCCATCTTTGTAATCGGAGGTAAAATTAATTTCCAACATTTGACTTTCACAGCAAAGGTTAATGTGTTGGTTTCTTTCTGAGGGTGCACTGTGTAATTATACTGATCAATGCACTGTTTCTCATAACACACAGCAACAGACATCAACACACACGCACGCAAACACACACATCCATTTAGCTTGACTTATGTGGTCTGGGACTGTGTTATTTTGTGCAGTAAATCCAGGTTTCTCCCGATGCCGAGATACCAGCTTAATCTTCTCCCAGGCTGTCGACACAACCGCTGGGGCTGATTTACTGTGGTCAGCTTCAATAACCAACCCTGAGAGCCAAAGGTATTCCTCAGGGTCTGGATGGCCATACGTTTCAAGGACAATTATTTTTAATGAGTCTGCCTCCAATCTATCTGCATGTGGGTCGGGGGAACGCTTGACAAATCCGTCCTTCAGAGAGCCTCCTCCTCACTCTGATCTATGGTTCTGCTTCATTTCCTCTGCCTGTCATGCTGTGTGTAGAGCTGCTATCAGTGTGTTTCACCTGGTGCAATGTCCCACCAGTGGAAAGACAGGCTGTGTGAGTTATATGGAAGTATGGTATTTGTAGTTCTAAAAAATGAAGTCACTCTAATATACTGTATGATGATGAATGAGATTAAAGTAGTAGGCAGTGGGAGAAAATGAGAAATCAACTTCTACATGAGATATCTCAGAGTACACATAGTAAAAGAAGTGAATGTATTACTTGCATGTGTGGTCCCAATATGAATTCCTGACTCTGGCACTGTAATCCAAGCTTTAAAATTCAGAGACCAAAAAGATACACTAAACTTCAAGAAATGCATCTAGTTGGGAACTGGTCCCAAATTGTTAGAACCGTCCTTTTATAGATGCCTGCATGTGGGCCTATATGCTCCCTGCACAAGTTGTGTAATGCTCCGCAAATTATGCAAGGACCCCGCCTCCAATGTTTACAACTGTAGTGAGAAGATCTGTCCTGGTCACGAAGAGAGAAAAATACAGAAAGTGATTTTATCAGGTCAGGTAAATCATCATGTAAACTTGTTCTCTGCTCTCCAAGTTTGATGTCAGCATCAAGACTAACAGACTAACATTATTTGACTAACATTAAGTGCTAGCTTGGAGTGCATCACTCTCTTATCTGTCTGTCTCTCTAACCTATCTGGGCAGTGTGTCTCTGTACCTGCTACTTCCAGGGCAGTTCTGACTTTGTGCCTGGCAAAAGTTACAGTGAAATTCAACTATTTATTATGTTTGATAAACGCCAACAGGCAATGATGTTTATAAACTGCAGCCCAGGTAATCACCTGTGTTGCATGTGAACATGCATCCATATGCACATGCACCAACTAGTGTTTTCCAGCAGCAGCAACCTCTGTGGGGACTAGTACACACAATATATAACACATATATTGTCGGTATTGTCTATAAAACAAGACAAATATAGTCTCTCAGTCAAGGTTTAGTCACAACTCTGTACTAATGGATGGATTGACATCGACTTCAGAATGTTGGGCATACTGGGCAATATAGGTCCACATCGCTCAGTAAATAACTTATGTCCTTAGCCATAGTATAAATAGTGTTTTATATTTGAACATCAGGTTTTTAATCTTGCTAACATGTCCATATGGTGTTTTTTATATAATACAGACATATCATGAGCGAAAAAAAAAACGGTCAACGTCATGACTGTGTATTTCCACCTTGGAACTGCAATGAACCAATAACAGTCTCAAAAACACAGATTCAGACAGCCAGGGATTCAAGTCATATAGCTAAGGAACCAATCCCACCAATTTGCAGGGAAGGGGGCGGGCAAAACAAACCTGAAACCTTGTCAATACAGAGTTTGTATTAGCACAACAACACTAACACTGTGTCAGTCACTGCCAGTTGCAAGCTAGCAAACTATTAAACAACATAAAAAAATAAGAGATACTAACTATGATAACCATTCTGATATGTCTGCTAGTCGCTGATTTTGGTGCACAACAGACTCCTCGTCCGAGTCTGACTGAAACTCAAACATGTGGCTGTTTCCACTAATTACAAACAGTAATTTTACATAGATTAAAACATGCCTGGATAGAAACTTAAGGAACAATTTGAGTTTAGTCCATGAAATGTGTTTACAGCATACTAAAGAATAACTGTGAAACATTATAAAAATCAGTAGAGGAGCAGATTTAACCATGCTGGTCACCATCCATGTCTCTGAGCTGCAGAAACAGCTTGGCTTTATTAATCTGATATATTTTCTCCAGCAGGCTTTGATCCTCTGCTGCTGCTGAACGTACATCTCCAAAGGACTCCAGCCCACGGGGAGTGTCTCCTGCCGTGATTCCCAGCAGAGGTCCTGTTTGAGGGCTTGTGGAGGCACTATGGGCTCAGCAGCACGCTTGTTGTCCAGGCCTTTCATGTCCCATAGGGAAGTGGTGTCTACTGGGATGGCTGTTTGATCCACCAGCTTGACCTTATGACTATAGGCAGTAATCACAGTATCAGGTTCACGTGGCGTTTATGTGTGTTTGTGTGCTCATGTGCATGAGCATCTGGGAGGGAGAATAAAAAAGCAAGAGACAAAATAGACATGATTTGGGGCATGTGCATCCAACTGTGTGTGTCATATGTGCATGTGTCTGTTTGTGTTGACACAAATGTCTGTCCTGGAGTCTTATCCATGTTTCATATATTGTGCTCTAAGCTAAGTCACCACTCTGTCTGATATGGTGCTGAATACCACATTCTTACTACTTCTTCTGTAACCCTAGCTTCAGGCTGTTGTGTTGCATTTGTTTCCTGCCTCCACCTGTGTATCTTGTGTTAATTAGATGCATTGCATGTGTCACACTGAGTTTTGTCTCCTGTTAAACTCTGTGACCAGATAGTGATTGAGTTGTAGCACTCTTTTATCTTCTCCTTGGTCCTCTGATGAAGAGTTCTCCCTGTGGGCCTGGCACTCTGGCGTAATTCGTTGTGGTAAGAGAGCCTGTACTGTTGCTCTACACGGTAATCACTCAGAGTTGCTCGACAAACACCATCAGCACACAGACATAGACATTAATGGGAGAATAGCAACACTGGAAAAAATTCAACTTTGCCAACATCTAAAGAACACAGCGTACCATAGATGAAAATCTCAATCTAAATAACAAATCAGCACTCATGCTGCCCATGGCAGTAATTGTGTCTGCCTTCTGCTGCCCTTTAAACTGCAGAGATAGATCAAATATTGGAGTGAATAAACTTTGTTGCATAGAGGTTGAGTCTTTCTTTTCTACTTCCCATCATGCAGTGTGACTAACACTGGCAAACAGGCAGACAGGCAGAAGCAGTGTTTGATAATTGTAGGAGCAACAATAACTATCAGGACTGTAGACAGATGTGCCTCACAAACTATACATCTGGCCTATCAGCTCCTTGGGTGCTGTTATGTTGCTGAACCTGTACTGTGACCTGCCTGAGAGTGGGTGAGCCAAAAGAGAATTTTTAAAACACAATTAAACCCAAAGCAAAGCCATTTTAATTGGGTAATGCACCTTATAGAGGAAGTAAACCTATGTATAATAAAAGCTATACAGTATATTATGTATGATTGCCCCACATGCATTTTTTATGCCCAAAGTCGAAAGATTTTTTTTTTTGTTTCCTTTCTTCTGTTTACTTAAATTAAGATGCTCTGCTCTCGCTTCATCTCTCATAAATACATGCAAAAAAACACAACAAATCACATTTGCAAGAACAAACACACACACACACCAATCCAAATACCATATTTGGCAAATCTCAAATAATGTTTTTGAATGAATATGTGTGCATACTATGCACATAATCAACAAAAAACACAAAGGAGAACACTTTAATACAAAGAGAATTAAAGAATTGCTGGCTAATTGTTTTAATTACTCATTTATCATTAGTGAGGCCATTTTTTTTGCTTTTTCTTGTCCCGCCGGGTCTGCTGCTCTGCTGATACACAGCAGCTTGTTTGCTTGGTAGTGGATGAAAAATCCCTGTCCTCTGAGCATCTGTTCACTACAGCAGGGATGTTTTACCTCCCCAATGCCCCAGACTACTTGTCTTCACAAAATACAACTTAGAGAGATATGAGCGAAGGTACTGGCTAAAACCTTACCCACCCACCCCAGTGTAATGAATACAAAAATTTTAATTATATCCTCTTTCCAATTAATGAAAGGACACTTTCACAGAGGGAAAATTACTTTAATTTATTATAGGTAAATTTAGGTTTTAATAAATTCAATTTAGTGTTTTCATTTTTTTCCCCTCATGGCTTCAGTTGTTATATACTGTAACTCTAGTTCATGAGCAGAAAATCAAAAACTTAGGGCAATCTCTGTGATAAAGTCTTCCTTGGATATGTTCAGATCATTGTTGTAGAAGACAAATGCATTGGGAGTAAGGTATCTCGCAATGCTTTTATCAGGGAAGCCCCCATAGGACTTTCTGGGCGCACTGTGGTTTGACCTTAAGGCAAGAATTATCCCTAACCATTATCGTGTGCATGTGATACACCTTTTCCATAATGCAACTCCACCACTGACAGTTTTATCTGAGATTCAGGTGTGTTATGCTAGTAATGGTTAATGAAGCCACAAGTAGAGATGAGAGGTGGACTACGGAGGTCTGGTAACTCCACACCCCCAGATTTTTTACTTTTCAAACTTGTTGTCTTCAGCCCCAACCAACGCTGACTCAAGTGACATCATTTGAGCAGATTATCAGACGTCACGCAGCCAGAAAAGGCTTTATACAACTTTCTCTTCACAAATGCAGTAGTAGCAGCAGACTTTGATGTGTAAATTCAGTTCAGTTCCTCTTTAAGAGAACTTGCTGAATGGCATATATTACTCTATTATTGGAAATATTTTCTATCAAATGTGTAGTCTTGGAGGAAACCGCTGGCAACAAAGTCTTTGAATTACACAGACTTTGTCGAGGCATTGTCTTTTGTAAGCTTTCTTTCTCACTCCTGATTTTCTTCACACACCTTCCATGGAAACACACACACTTCACTGTCTGCGCCACAGCCACAGCTCAGATGTGACCCACAGTTAAGTGTGTCAATTATATAATGTTATTACATAATTCTGGGCCTGTTTAATAAAAGGAAATCTTCCCTGTATGCATCCCTAACCAGTACAGGGAAATCCTTTTCAGCTGCAACCCTGTCTACCCCACTCTACTCCTCTCCACTTGCCTGCCTACTGACAGCCTTACATGCTGACCTCACATTACACACTACACCACACTGAGGTATCACACCATTGAACTTGCCTGTTCAGGTTAGCAGCAGCTATCTAATTGTGTGTTCTACTGGCACAAAAAGGAGCCACTTTCGCTGCTGCTGCTCTGTAAGTGTGAAAGACCATTAGTGCATTAGTGATACTGGTACAAAGTGTAGACCATGCACCTCCATACTGACAAGTTTAGAGGCTGTGAAGTCCTGTGGTGGTACGATACGTGTGTGCAACATTAACATCTGCTATAGCTATTATTTGCAAACCACAATATTCAGTAATGTAATGTCGACAATTCCTTAACCACTCCAATACACTGCTGTTTACTGATCAGTAAACTTTTAATAACAAAAACAGTTTACACATCTGCTTTGCTGTAACCAAAATATTTACAGACTTTGACACCATAGTTGCACATTTGTAGCACAGTAGCATCAGGTCTACAACTGAGGGAACAACTATCACTCTTGGTAAGGTGAGAGAAAGAGAGAGAACCTTTATAGGATTTTTTTTCTGTAAATGTTCTATGCCAGTGCACAGCTACTGAGCTAAATGTTCTTTTTTTAAATCTAGTGCCTTAAATGACATTTAAGTGTGATGACTGATTGATCTAACTTTTTAGATCAACTCGACACCAACACCTTTACAATGGCAAGCAACTCAATCTTCACATACAATATTTTCCCGAAGAAGATTAATTATTGTCTTCCACACAGCCACCACAATTCTTCAAGTTGAAGTGAAGAACATTCACATTTTGTACAAATAAAAGATAAATGCATCCAGTGTGTCATTTTCCAGACAAAATTGTTGACACACATCCCCTGTGAAATGGCCTCTGAGTGTCCCTCTCTGTCAGTGTGTGCTATTGATAAGAGACTGCATGTCCCGCCTGTCAATCATTCAGTCAGTTAGGAGCATGCTGGTTGCGTCAGGTCACAATTTTGCTGTGAGTTCATCAACTGAAGACATATCACATCATTTCATCACATCCTTTCATCAGCCAGACAGCCTTTAAGATATACTGCTGCTGGGGAGTTACCCCACAAACCACAGCTACACAGAAAGCCACCCGCTGAACGCAACTGGATCAAAGCCCAAAAGCACCGACCAGATCGAGTACATTTCTTATTTCAATCACAGGGAAACTAAGCAGGTATCAAGGGTACTGCAAAACAACCTTTACATCACCTTCTCAAGGTAAATGTGATGCCAAAACTAAAACGGATATTTGAACTTAAGTAATCTGTGATTTATAAGTAAAGATAGAAAAAATGAATGCGGCTAAAATGAGGCATTTCCACACACACACACAAACACACACACACGTGAATAAAACCTCTTTGGTGTTAGGCTAATCTACAGGATGTGTGTCTGTGTCCCTGTAGAGAGTGAGCTGGAGTCATCGAGCTGGATTAGCAGGTAAATATGTAAGTCATTGTATGTCTGGAGGTGTAGGGAGCACTGGAGTCGTATCAAGAAGTGTCACCAGCTGCCACAGATAACATCGCATTGAAATTCATGGAGACCAACTCAGTTGTGAATATGACAACGTAGGGATGAGATGCTCATGCATGCGCTAGCACAGCAACAAACACTTAACACAAATATACACAACATGCACCCATAAACACACACATCAGAGCAAACACCTACTTGCCTCCCAGCAGTCGGGATGTAAATGCATTAAGAACTCAGTGTGTGACATGAGGCAGAAGGAGAAGAGTGCCAGCTGACACAGGTGGCACAGAGCAGAAATACAACTTATTACAGCCAATACAAAAACCCTGCTGAGGAGGGCTGCTAAGACAACAAATATGAGCAGCACGCTGGCACAGGAAAGCAAAGACAGGAGGCGGAGATGGGTTTGAAGAAAGGAAGAAAGGAACCATGGGAGAGTGGGAGGAGAGAGGGGAGTCAAACAAAAACCAAGAAGGGCAGAAGAAAGGGGTGGTGAAATACACAAACGGATGAGATGAGAGAGAGAGAGAGAAAGAGAGAGAGGGGGAGGAGGGGAGAATGGGGGGATGGCTGATAAGAGAAACAGTTTGGCTGGACATAAAGGGGGGTATTGGATGAGGGCTGTCTACAGAGCCAGTTTTAAAGGTTGCCCAGCATCACTATTTATCTCACCTGCATCCAAATGATGGCATGGGCTCAAACACACATCCACACATACACCCACACACACATACACACCATGGACAGCACTCTGCACTCTTGTGTATTCGTAAGAGAAAGACTTATTGTGCTCCACTGCACCTGTGGCAGGTTTCCAGTATTCAGAGGTGGATAAATGGTCTGCTCTTTTAGGTTGGCCTGCAATCTGACCACGCTGCTGTTTATGAGAGTGGGAAAGGGAAAGAGAGACGGTGTATGAGAGAGAGAGAGAGAGAGAGAGAGAGAGAGAGAGAGAGAAAATGAGAAAGAGGTGATAGAAGAAGGGAGGGTTGGAGGATGAATAGGGAAATGCACAGCGGATGATTTGTAACATGACTACCTTCTATTAATCTCTGCTAATGCACTTCTCCACTGCAGGGAGGGAGGAGCAGAGAGCAGAGTGAAAAGATGGAAGAACAAGAGAAAATTACAGACAATTCAGACATGTGATTTTACAGCCAAACACAAGTACAATATCTGAGACAAATTATATATGACAGGCAACATCCCAGTTACCAACAGAGCCCAACCAATACATCAACAGGATAATTTTATTGGCTGATGCAGATAAACAGGTATCGCCAACAAGAAATTAAGGGCTACCCACAACTAAACACTTTCCTAGTCGACTAGAAGTTGTTAGTGCAAGCCATTAGTCAGCTAGTCATTGAACATTTATGACATTAATTTAATTATTTAAATGTATAAATTCGGGGGGGGGGGGCTCAGAGAATGGTTTGAGTTCCAGGGCTGATGAAAACTGTAATAAGCCTTTAAAATATAAATTTTACATGGGCTGGCAGAAAGCGAGCAGCCTGTTAACAACACTAGCAAACGCAGTAATGATTCTGAATGTGTCAGAAGAACCAGTTTCTGAAACAAAAGAACATGCAGTCTAGCTCTCCATTTTGATGACTTGAGGCCCTGCTAGAGTCTAACATAAAAAACATGACCAAGACTGACAAACAACTCTAATATTTACAAGGCACAGCTGATGGTCATACTCAGCCACAACAATGACTCTTTATAAAAATGGACAACACGTCTCCACTTTCTCCCACTGCACAAAAATGAAGCCAAAATACCTTGGATACTGGTGCAGCCATCTCACACTGATGAAGTCATTGGGAGCCAGAGTCTGTGCCGTAGTGGTCATGAGGTGGAGCCGTGGTATTGGGGTCCCACCAAAATACCCACCCAGACGGACAACTGAAAAGATAATGCCTCTGGCCCAACCAATCAGAATATGGCTGCAAATCAACCAACCAATCAGTATAAGGCTACGAACAACCCACCAATCACAATACCGCTACTAACTAACTACCAAATCACAGTAGAGCTGCAAGCTAACTAACCAATCAGAACAGAGATACAAACCAACTAACCAATCAGAATAGAGCTACAAGCCAATTACTCAGAATAAAACTATAAATCAACCAATCAGAATACGGACAAAATCAATCAATTAGAATACAGCTACAAACATACCAATCAAAATACAGCTACAAACCAACTAACCAATCAGTATAAAGCTAGAAATCAACAAATGTCTAAATTTAAAACCAAAATGTTTGGATTTCAAATTACTTCTTTCAACTATTTTAACTAAAACACAAACATTATAAAAGGTCTGGTGTACACAAAATATCACACAGTAATTCACAGTGGGAAGGCCCACGCACACACTAAAATAAAAGCTGCAGGCCTGTACCTCGCTCGAGTCTAGAAATGGAAATAACAAGTCACTTTGCTGAATCACTCACCCTCTGCTTAAACGGGAGCATTGCAGTTCAAGTCCACTCAAGTGTGTACAAAGGCATGTGAACAACTGCCAATGCACAAATGCACCTCAGTATGTACAGTAAGTGAAGGCATCACTCTCCACATGCCTAATGTTTAGCTCTAATAATATACGCCAAGCTTTCAAGTTAATTTCTGTACAAAATTATCCCATACAAACACAGCACATAAGGTTAACAGCTTATTACTTATTGAGTGAGATTATTAGTGTATCTTTCGACCTTTTTTTAATGTTAAGTCAATTCATTTGGATAACTCGATGATAAAGATTTGTTTGTACTGAATACCCTGGTGCGATGCGGCTGACAGTAAAACCCCTGTCATTCCAAGAGTGTCAACTAAGGCAAAGAAAAAAAAATTAACTTACAGTTCAGTTTCAGTCCTGGAAAGAGAGCTTGGCAGTCAGCAGAGTAGCAGGCGGCGATGGAGGCTGAAACCTTTGTCAGGGGCACCCAAAGGCCTTTTCCGGTCACCAATGGCAATACCATGTAAAACTCCAACAGGTCTTTTCTTCAAAGGACCTACTCAGCTTTCCTGGTCACTGTGGGGGTCTGTCTGTCTTTGGTTGCTGTGCCGGGTCCAACCTCACTGTCGTCCGTAGTTCACTTACTAGTAACACAATATAACTTGAGGAAGCTGCTGCTAACCGATGCTACATAAACTTTTAATTAGCCACCTGTGGCTAAACAGTATCCTTACCCCCGCTATCTTAGCGGCGAACAGCTACAGTAACTCACAGACTTCAGTGCTCCATAAACACGCACACCGAAGCACTAACGTCCAGCGTAATTAACTTTTAAATTCGAGAGGAAAAGTGCGTGTTGTGTTGTCTTGTCTCTTTTCCTAGTATTTCTTCTCATTTCTTTGGCTGCTCGTTGCCTCTGAGGTCTGAGTGTCTGCCCGAGTCCGGCCTCTGTTTCTCTTCCTCACCTCCTGCCAATCACAACAGCTGGTACTCACCAACCACTGATAATGACGAATAAAAACGAAAGGAGTTCAAACGAAAGCGCTATTATTATTATTTATTTAGGTCCTCTACTTATTTACATCTTACCTTACTTAAAACTAAATGACAGATTTTGTGTTTCACATGCTTAATGTAACTTTATTTGGAGCTAAATTTGGAACTGCATTACTTCCAACAATTCCTTTAAAAATAATAATAATAATTTTTACACTCTTCTACACAGGTTCCACCTCTTTGCCCAGTTACGAAGAGTCAGGCGCTGCTCCGTCAGCGGAGCCTATGGGTGACGTCACGGAAGCGACATCCATCTTTGTATACAGTGTATGGGTAAGGCTGATGATGAATAGTTTTATTCTATTTGTTTGTCTATTTATTTTACGGTCAACAACATTCATGAAATAACCTAAACCACCAATGAACTGATTTTACTAGTAAGTATTGCCTGTGTAGCCAAAGCCTGATGTAGATTGTTCCTCTGTGCCAAAGACCTCTGTTTTTGTCCAAAAACTATTTTTAACAACACAACAGTGATTCGGACCGTTCCACTGAGTGACATGATCCGTCATTATAATGAATGTGGGTACTGTGGTTTATTTTGAACTGATCCCACACTGACACCTTTGCTGCTGTGAAAACTCACTAAAATATGATACTAACCAATTGCTGGTTTTGGTATTTTCATGGGAAGGTGATGATAACAAAATTACAAAATATTGCCTTATCTTTTAATTAGGGGGGGAACAAATGATGATATGAAAATTCTGGGTGTCTATCCATTAAAATTACAGTCTGCTATGGCAGAAACCACGCTCTTCATTTTTTTGCTCCCCTTTCCCGGCTTTTGATCTTCAGCGCATCTCTATGTAAGGCAGCCCTTAATGTGCTCATGAAACTCTGACGAGCTAACTAACTGACAAGCCTGCCAACAAGCCTGTAGGAGCAAAACAGCACTGAAGATAAAAATATTAATTAATAATAAATAGTTCCAATATCTGTGAAGTTACATCATGTAGGCATCATTTATGAGGAGCAAATAATCATCTGCCTTTAGTCTCAATAATGCTGCATCCTGTAGTTGCTTCACTGTACATAAATGTAACATTGATGATGGGAGGTGGGGGGATTGTGGGGCTGCCTGCGTCAAAGCTGTGATGGCGTTCCAAACAGCATTTCCCTGGAGACTCTGTTTCCAGGCCAGATACACATTGCTGATTAAGACACTGATCCTAGTATTGATGCGGCTATAAAATACGAGATACTTCAACACACATCGATCCAGGTCTTAACTTAACACAAGACACTCACATACACAATAATGTGTACACTTTCCAGCACACAATATGTGCACACACATATATACACACACAGAGATGCTTACACATGCATGAATACAAACATTCATATACACAAATAAGTAAAAAAAAACAACAACAACAACAACAAAAAAGAGATTACCTGACCCCCCTCACAACAACACACCACCAACAGAATGACCTGAGCTGTACCCAGCATGGGTCTCCGGCTGTAGATCAATGAGAGACGAGGCTGGAAGTGACAGTTGTGAGTGAGAGGCCTGAAGGCAAGCTGCATTATGGGGGAATCTCCTGTCACACAGTATAGCCTTTACTGTCCATGTACTTATCACGTGTGAGCGCCTGGGATGTGTGTGTGTGTGTGTGTGTGTGTGTGTATTTCTTCTCCTGAAGCTTGCACATGCCTTTAAGCGTGTGCATGTGTATTTTGTAATTCAGTGGACGTTGAGGTTGAGTGGTGGGCAGTTCGTATATGTGCTTAAAGATATGATGGCAATGTTCAGGTTTTAATCATGGCTGTGAGGTCTCTGACTGACTGGCCCTCTGTTCCTTCTTCCTTTCATCCTGTGTTTCTGTAATTAGTTGATTGACCTCTGCTGTCAGGGCCTAATTAGACATGGTAATTAAGGATTAGATGGGTCAGGAGGGAGGTGTGTGTGTGTGTCTGTGTGTGTGTGTGTGTGTGTGTGTGTGTGTGTGTGTGTGTGTGTGTGTGTGTGTGTGCATATTGGGGTTGGAGAGGAGGGATGGGGTTAGTATGTGTGTGTGAAGTGGGCTGATAAGGGATGTGAAGGTCGATATGTTGCTTTTAGTTTTAGGGGACAGGGAATAGTCCACTCTCCTTGGCAAGTAGCTGCCTTGTTTGCAAGATCAATATGAAGATGGATGCAAGATGAATGTAAACAATGTTAATTAAAAAGTATCACTGTACTAAACCTCCTCTATTGACATCAATTTGCTGACTAATGCAATATAGTAAAGAACTGCACTGTATTTCTGGAGTGGTAACATCCACTGTTTGGGAAGTGCTCAGCTGGCAAAATAACGTGAGGAAGGGATGATGTCCCTCTTAGGAAATGTTACTGAAGCCTTTACGCTTGTCACCAGCACATTTGGGACAAGTAAATAGAAAAAAGACTGTGTATGTGGTTGCTAAACACTGTTAAATTATAACTTGAAAGCAGCACTCAGCTATACTCTTGTACTATTCAAATCAAATTAATTAACTACATTTTACACTAAGGAAGCAGGTCACACAGACATTGTGAGAAAACAGAAAACACAGTGGACCAGCGGAGTGATTCATGTAACAGCAATTACAAAACCACAATGGAAGCCACAAAAAGAGCTACCCCATGCATATTACAAAAGGGAAATTCAGAGTTAATAAGAATAGCAAAAGTCCAAACAAAACACCTGACAATAGCACAGCATATGACAGTTTAAAACAAATCTATAGACACACATTTTGCTAAATTATGTATTTTTCACCAAATTAAATAAGATGCCTTTATCCCATTTATTGCTGGGAAATCAAAGAATGGGACTGAGACGAACAAGACTCTGGAGGAAATTCTGCAAGTGACACTAAGGCTGGCGCACAGGGCACAGACAGTTTTGCAGCTTATGGAGTGCAAAGAGGGAGTGTGTTGGCACCAGATAGGTTGCATGTGACAGGCAACCCCAGACAGAACCTCGCTCAGAGGGGGTGCCCATCACTCAGTGCTGCCCTGTAGGGGGTTGATACACTCTCCTTCTCTTTCCTTCCTCGATCGCTATGTCTTATACTTTGGCATGTGTGTGTTCTTATGTCATTCAACACATGGCATGAGACATTGCGAGAAAAGGAGAACACAGAAGAAAGGGGTAAAGAGAGGAAGGAGAAAAGGAAGGTGCCGCAAGTATTGGAATTATGGAGCAATACGATTTCGCTGTAAGAAGGGGAAGAGCGGTGAAAGGTGAGAGGGGTAAAGCAAGATGGAAAAGAATCAAAACAACAACAACAACAAAAAGGAGAACAAAGAAAAAATCTTAGATTTAATGAGCACATGGGCATCATGGCTTGGATGTAGAGATGAAGAGGAGGAAAAAAAATATTTGGACAAATTAAGTATGAGGGTGGAGTGGGTTGTGGAGATAAAAGTGGAGAGGAAAAGAGATGGTGGGTGATTAGTATGCTGGTAAACTGCTACATCTCTCAGTGCTTCTCACAGAGCCACTCACCACTCTCACACAAGCCACGATGCAGTCCGAAGCTGCAGGAACCACAGAGTCGCAAGATAGAAGCACTGAATGTGAACCATGAAATACCAAGGAGCAGCTCTTCCTATGAAACAGAACAGAAAAGGAGACAAAAGGAGATAGCTGGTGATATGGCTTTAGTGTTTTGGAGTGAGGTGAGATTGGGATGACCTAGTTAGAAAAGAGTGACAGATAAAAACTGAGTGAGGGAGAAGAGAAGACAGAGAGACAAAAACTAATGATGACAGAGGAAAGTGTTGCATAGTCGCTGACATGTTCATGATATGTTATCAGGCTGACATAAAACAAGCAACATATTTCCATTTCAAGTGATGCAAATGCTGATGTTCAGCAGGTATAACGTTTACCATTAGCATGCTCACATTTTGCTAATTAGCACTAAATAAAGAATAGAGCTGAGGCCAATGGGAACGTAGTGTAAAAGTTTAGCAGGTATTTGGTCATAAAAAACAAATAAAATATTTTTGACCTGCTAAAAGTCAATCATCACAAAAGTTATTCCAATTCATACTGAGGAGAACAGGAATATCTGTATGAAATTTCATGGTAATCAACATTTCAGTGACCACCTACCACCCTGCTGGTGGTGCAAGAGGGAAAGTAAGGAGATCACCAAAATCAGTTGGATTCGTCCTTTTGGATTCATCCTCATGCATGTCTGCAAAAAGTTTTTTTGCAGTCTGTCATGTTGATGTTGAGTTTTTGACCTTCGGTACTAGAGAAAGAAAATCAGGCGATCGTGCAGGAAGGCCAAACATCTTGTTCAGGCAAGTTCTTCCACCCATCTCTTTTGTTACCTATTTTCATTGTGATCAGTCACAGTTCCCCTTTGTCTTTGTTTTTAAAAAATGTAAATAGTCAAACAATCTCATTGTGCTCATTGCATGCATGTGACTAAAAACAAAATGTGTGTTTCAAAGCAGGAAGTAGGCATTGTAATGCATTATATTATTCTCTCTCAATATAAGGTGTATTCTTTCCATATTTTATATATTTTTCAGTATAGCCAGTGCTGCTTGCAGAAATATGCCACAAATCAAGTGACATTTGTGCTGCCACTGCAGGTATAATGTGAGTGTAGAGTGGCTACTCAGTTTTTCCTGTTGTGTGCACAGAAGAATAAATCAACTTTTCACTTAGACTTGACCAAGAAGTTAAAGAAAGGTGAAGGAGAAACACACGTCATCAAAAGCTGCGAGGAAAATAGAATAAACTTTTGTTAAAACAAGACAGATGAAGACAGAGTGTGTCCTTGTGTTTGTGACAGTGTGTGACTGAATTTCTTTTTGTGACAACTCTGTCATCCTTGGCCTTCCTGACACTGACTCTAAAAGACAACCTAACTCAAGAGACTAGCTTTGAAAGCATGCTGTATTGCACAGAGCAGTCAGGCCTGTCTCAAAACCAAGCATATTTGATTCCACTGTGAATTTTTTGGGACTAGCTGCCATGAAAAGTCCCTTGACCTTTTTTTTTTTTTTTTTTTTTTTTTTTTTAACATATTTGTCAATTCATCTATTTCAGCTTGAGCACATGGTTTGGAAAAACAAGTGTTCCATGAGCTGGACTGAACTCATACATGTAAAATATAAATTTCATTTTGAAAGTGGCACTTTCCGAACATTGTACACACTGTTCCTCTATTCTATCTTAGGAGAAAAGCATTGAAGCCTCTTTGTTTGCAGGATCCGAATACATGCAGATAGAGAGAGCTATGTGAGCATGGGTTCACCGGGGGAGAAGAAAAACAATAATTCAACACACACACGCACAAACACACATGCACAAAAATGCACTTACATCCACGCAGCATGAGGGAGGCTTATAGTGGAGAGGAGAATAGTAATGAGGCAAAGCTTTGTAATATTCTAAATTTGGCTGCGGGTCTCCCGACGCAGGTAAGTGTTCACATCGCACCCTCCTTCCCCTGCATTCCCTGCTGTGCATAGATGAGTGGAGCTGTCTTATGCTAGATATTTCCCCCTTAAGGCTGTTTCCATTTGGGGTGCCCAGAATAATGTTACACACTCCATTATTTTTATAGGCCTTAGGCATCTCACTCAGATCCGTTCACGAATATATTGACTTTCACTTTGCTGCATGATTGAGGCTTGTTTGCCTGGCTGCCGGTAGACAGCCTGGACAACCAGACTGTAAAGGATGAGTTAAGGAAAAACTCCACCACATACAAACACACTTTCCGATCAGTGTAGTTGAAATACTGATTCTGTTTAAACTGCTGACTTTATCTCAATCCCCTGGAGGAAATTTGAAGCATTAGCCTTTCTCATCCTTTTTTCCCTCTCTCTGTAAAGAAATGGAGACTGATGCTCCACATATGATTATGTTGAGATGGGGAAAACAACAAACGTAACCTGGGTCTCTTTTGTATATAAGCACCGGGAAGAGAGGAGTGGGAGATTGTAGTTTTGGTTTTGAACTTATTTTAGTTTATAGAAATTTGTCAGTGTTCAGTCATGGGTGATGTGCTTCATGGTACTTGTTTTCACATACTTATTATATCTTGAATATTGACTATGGGGCCAACTGTTACCAGCCTGCCCACCCATCTGTTTAGAAATGTGCTTTGGCTCTATAACTTCTGTTTCCTGCAATATTACATCATTCCTGAATCTCTACTTGGTTTGTGTGTGCATATGAAAAAGGCAGGAGGAAGAGTTGCCTTAATATGAATTGCCACTCAGCTTGTCCTTTGTGCAGATTCCTCCAACCACACCAAAAACTGTGAGAGAAAATGAGAGACAGATCACCCACACACTCATAGCATTCTTCCATATTTTCCTGCTTATCTGGGTTTGGGTTGCAGTGGCAGCAAACTAAGCAGAGAACCCCAGACATCCTTTCTCCCAAGCCACATCTCCCAACGCCTCCTGGGGAATCCCGAGGTATTCCCATGCCAAATGGGATATATTTGGCATCTGTCTAAGGGTTTCTCCCAGAATACCTCCACATAGAGGTATATGGGAGGTATCCTGATCAGACACATGAACTATCTCTTTTAAATGCAAAAGAGCAGCATTTTAACATCCAGCTCCTTTCACATATACAGGATCCACCGTCTTTCCATAATAACAAGACACAATTTTCCCTCTGGGATAAATAAAGTATCTATCTATCTATCTATCTATCTATCTATCTATCTATCTATCTATCTATCTATCTATCTATCTATCTATCTATCTATCTATCTATCTATCTATCTATCTATCTATCTATCTATCTATCTATCTATCTATCTATCTATCTGTCTGTCTATCTATCTATCTATCTCTTTTGGTCACTATCCAAAGTTTGTGCCCTTAGGTAGGAGAGCCCTCCGGACCACATATCTTCAGCTTTCACTGTCATTCTCAGCTGTCTCCCAGCAGGGGTTTCCCAGATGGAGCCCTCTAACCACTCTAACCCCACCCAGGGACTCCAAGAACTCCCAGTACTCCAAACTGTTTGTACCTGCAGCATGCTGCAAATGAAAGTCAGAGAGCACTCATGTTTAATTACTACAAGCTCCTTAGCGCAGTCTAGCACGCACACATGGCTCTGGATACAGATGTGTGTAAGTGTGTGTTTACATCAACACACAGCATACTTGTGCATATTTTTGCATATGCTGCAGTGTCAGTTATTTATTAAAGCATGTGCTCTTAATTATGGAGATGTTAACAAGAACGCTGCCCCTGTTGGTGAGTGAATTGTCCCTGGACATTTCCTTATGGGGGAGCCCAACGCAAATATGTCTCTGCTCATGTGCTGTGACACTGTCATCATTAGTCACATTTATTCAATGTGACACTGAAACCTCTGTTACATCAACTACTGTGGCCCTTATACCCCTGGGTAATGAGTAATTCTGCTAATGATGAGTGAAAGACAGAGACACAGTTAAGTTAATGTGTCTGAAAGTGACACCTTGAATGCAAACTATGCAACTGTGTGGTTAGAGGAACCTCTGCTGTTGTTAGGTATTGGTTGTATAATATGTATACATGAAAGTATATGATTAGTTTTCACTAATGAAGTCAGCTCTATTTCCTGCAACAAAATGCCACCAACTCATGGAGGATATATCACTGACATCAATTCAATGTACAAAAATAGAAACTATACCAAAATGTGAAGTTGTTTAGAATATTCCAACAACAACAAATGGACAGTGTTGAACAGTATGCATTGGCACTATTTTAACATTTTTGCCTGTGCCACAATGTATTTACATGCTTGTGCTTAGATGATGAAGGTGAGTGAAGGCTGGAGTGGAGGCAACCCCTTGTGAAATGGCAACAACAATATAACTTCACTACAGTATGGCCCACACACCTACCATTTCAGCTAAAGGTGTTAGAAGCTCAAAGCATTTCACATTTTTTTAAGCACACCAGCACGACCAGCTTGGGAAACATAATATTCATTTTCTAGAAGCTTATCCAGGTCCGATCACAATAGCTCTCAGGCCATGAAACCTGGGTCAGTCCCATGTCCTCCTCTCAGCTGGTCAGACCCTGAACACCTCCAGAAGAAGATCGAAAGTAAATATTCTTACCAAACTCCCAAATCACCGTTGACTAGGTCCTGCAATATTCAAGGAGCAGTGGCAGCTCAACAAGAAATTCCTCTTGAATCACTGTACTAGGAATCAAAGGGCAAAGAAGTGGGAGATTCTAACCTGAATATTACCTACCTGGCTATTACTTAAATTAATGGGATTTGATTTTTTTTTTTTTCTTTCAGGGGGATTTGGGGCGGGGTAGTGGTGGGGCTTGTAGGACACACAATTAAAGAACATATCCATGGAAACTCATTAAAAAGAGGAAATTTCTGCTTTGTATAACTTATCTCGGTTCACTCAAAGGTGCATTTTCACATTTCTTATCCCCTCTCTTTTTCCATGTGATCCCAGTTGTTGGCACTTTTATATATAAGCCAATTTATACCACTGACATATATTAATGATGGGAATGCATGTGGTTTAAAATCCTTTTATAATGACATTAACACTCACACACTGTTCTGGAATAAATGAGGAAATGCACAGGATCAGGGCCAATTCTCAGGCTTCATTTTCTCAGTTGACATCATCACATTCCAACATCTGTGTAGACTGCTCCAGCTGTTTATGATATTTGGATTATGTTCTCGAGCAAGACAATGACTCTCCCCACCAGCTTTAAGGGCTCGCTCCTCTTTGGGTGCCGGCAGAATCAAAGCAGACTGTAAGTGTAAGGAACCTCAGCCTCATGTTACACCAGCTCCATGTGATTTTCCCTCAAGGGAAAGGTTAAGTGAAAAAAGAATTTACTTAATGGGAATCAGTAAGGGATCACAAAACCGTAACATTGCTATAGTTTTACTGGAATGATGAGAATCCAGCTTTTAACTGAATCTCATCAATCATCTAACCCTTACCTGAGACTGTCAGAAGACACCTAATACACACAAAGCAAGCGGTTACATGCCAGACACATAAACGGCACTGCATACTGTAGGTGCACTGTACGAGAACTAGTCAAGAGGTTGTGGTTACACGTGTAAAGATGTAATTTGAAGTGTAATGTAACTAATTGACACAACACGCAAACATACAATATCACTCATCCACAGGTCTCATGTAACAGGTTCCAAGGCAGTGCCTGGGGTGGGGGCTGGGGTTGGCCTTTTTTAGTATTGTAAACCAGCACTTCTATTTTCATGCAGTACTCAAGAGGAGTGAAAGGAGGACATACAAGAGGTGGGTGACAGGTAGAACAACTTCCCCTGCAAGGCTGCTGTTGGTAATTCAGTGCAATGAGAGTTCATTCTGGTAACTCTGATAACAAATTGCGTCTTGTGTCTTGTAAAAAGTACATCAGCTGTGTGGCCTTGATGATGCTCAAACACCTTTTTAAGTGTCAGTTAGATCATATAATAAAGTGAGGGCTTCTTATGAAAGATATAATTTACATAATATAAAAACAAATCATCTCCCTATTAACACAGTTCACCTTGAGACCAGACCGGGATGAGATGATGTGTGTAACTGTAATGTAATACAGCCTCCTACCTTACTGCAGGGCCTCTTATTCAGAGCAGCCGCCTCCTGAGAATAACAGGCAAACGGAGCATGAAGGGAAGCCGAGGTCTGGACCAGGGGAAGATAGCATGACTGTCTGACAGGATGTGCTTAGTTACACACTCTCTGTTCCTACTACAGCCCAGACAGCCCACCAAGGCCACACATGGGAGAAGAGAAGGGAAGGGAGGAGGCTACAGGATGTGTGTGTGTATGTGTGTGTCTGACGCAAGAAAAGATATATCGTCCTCTGCTTTTGCCTGGAGAGGCTCTGGGATGCATCCAAGATGCCAACAGCAGTGACAGCATCATCAACAAAATGTAGCTGTGGCACACACACATACGCGCACGCACAAACACTCACACATACACAGATTGCTGCTGAGCCACTTGAGAAAAACACTCCAAATGTGTTTAGGAAACTGCTCTGCCCCGGGAGGGAAAATCACTTTTTTCCTTTTAGTCCCAAACAAACAAACAGCTACACACTTTCCATCCTCACTCCACCAAGTGAAGATTCCCTCTCGGTAAAGCGGCAGCATGAACAAGTCTGCTTTTAGAAGGAAACTTTTCCTCTTCATCATGTCTGCTGACCATTAAGCCAATTACAGCCAAATGAAACTAAGTGGGGCAGGCTTAACAGAGTGTCAGATTGCTCCTGAAGGTCAAACAACACTCAGAATGAACAGCCCCGGCCTATAAATCCCTCAGCTCGGATGTGTTGCTTATTGGCACTCTACATCAGCACACCTGTTTATCTGATGAAGCTATTTCCCTATAAAGGAAGACTTTAAATGTCTGGCCATTTGCCCAGTTTACCTTTATGGGCCATCTCTTGCTCTCATCTCTCTCTCTTTCTCTCTCTCATCTCTTTTTCATTTCCCAAGTGGGTGATTCAGTACATTTTTCACTCTTAGAACCACCTGAAAATAACAACCCAGTATGCATAAGGACTTAATAAGAACACTGAAGATATGAGGACAAGAGTAGAAAAGCTGACCAGAGGAAATGATGATGAGAGATCTAATGAAGTTGCATAAAACCATTTAGTAATATCATTGAGTTCCTAAGTACTATATCTGCTTTTGGGTTTATAATATTTTGAACTATAAAGCACATTTGATTTAAAAAAATCCTTTCTATTTCTTGCATGAATACAAAGTAATTAGCAGCAGATATGCCAGTGAGGGGGTGGTATTGCTGAATAGGCCAAACGCTTAATGGTGCCAAATAGATCTCAGGGGAATAATGCCACTCATGTAAACAAAACACTGTGTAAGAGTAAGATGCAGAGTTTTTTTTTTTTTTTAAGGTGAGTGACCTATTTTTGGTTCTCCAACTGAATGAATGAATGAATAAATGAATGAATGATGGGGCTCTATCTGAATGAGTATGGGAGGAACTTTGACACCATGAGTGGGAGGAATAGTAACAGAGGGAGCAGCTAAAGTAGAAAAAGAGAAAGTGAACCAGAGATGAGAGTAACATATGCTGATGATGAGGACTTCCCAAGAAGGATTTTTAATATTTCATGTGTCCTAGATTCCACCATAACCCCCCCCCACCCACCCACCCACCCCCGGGACCCAAAAATGACTGAGGAGCCAGGCATTGAAGAATGGAGGGAAGGAGAGAGAACGACTAAGGGATTTTAAAAAATGTTTTAAAATGGGAACACACAGTTGGTGTGAGTTACACCATGTACCCTCAGAGTATCAAAGTAATACTACACCAGGTCATTTGTTTTGTTACACCTATGGGAACTTATGTGCCACTGAGCACTGAGCTGAAACTCAAACAGTTTGTGACAATACAGGCGATAAAGTGAGTTTTTGCAGTTTACAGTAACAATGATTGCAGGTGGCCCAGTATAGGTTTTTTTTTTTTACAGAGTGAAACAGGAGTCTTTACTTAAAAGTTTATATACTGTATGGTTTTTCTGCATCTCTATAACTAACAAAAGCGACTCCCTCCTACCAAACTGTTAAAGAAAAGAAAAAGTTCAACAGTAAGTAACAGTGTCAGTAAGAACACACAAAGAAATTAAAAAGTTTCGCAAGTGTATGCCTTCGCCATCCAGCTGAGTTGCAGGAAATATGGTCACAATCTCCCCTCCCTGAGTTATAGCATTGAATAACGGTCAGAGGTCTTTTTGCAGGATATTATGATGTCACAGTGAAGTTGATCTTTGACCTTTTGTCATCACTTCAAAATGTTATAACTTCATTTTATCCTTTTAGACATTTGAGTTAAATTGTGTCATAATTAGCGTATGAATTTGTGAGTTATGGCCGAAAATGTGTTGTGTGAGGTCACAGTGACCTTGGACCACCAGTTCATCTTTGAGTCCAAGTGAATGTTTGTGCCAGATGCAATGAAATTCCCTCTGGACGTTCCCGATATATTGTGTTCACAAAACGTCAGGTCACCGTCACCTTGAACTTTGACCTTTGAGCACCAAAGTCTAATCAGTTCATCCTTGAGTCCAAGTGCACATTTGTGCCAAATTTAAAGGTAATTCCCTCAAGGTGTTACTGAAATAACAAGTTCAGACGGACGGACGGACGGACGGCTGGATGGACAATCTGAAAACACAATGCCTCCAGCTGTAGCTGTTGTCGGCGCAGAGGCATAAAAAACCAGTAAAATCATTTCCAGTCTTTATGCGAAGCAAAGCTAATTTACTGTTGGTGACAGCTTCACATTTACTGCACATGGGAGTGGTATTGATCTTCTCATCTAACTTTCTGCAAGAAAGCAAAAAGCCTATTTCCCAAAGTGTTCCTCATATTTTCCTTTAACGGTAATAAAAGAAAAGATAGAGAAAGATGAAAGAGGAGCACAAGGTTTTAAAAAGTATAAAGTAGAATGGCGCAGAAAAGAAAGTTTGTCCTTGACTGACCTTGAATATATTATTCAAGACATTGTTAAAACTGTGCTGAGAATAAAAAGCATCAGCATTTCTGCAGGATACAAAGCCATCCTTTATTGTTTAAAGCAGTTTTATCCTCTCTACAGTGCACTGCATGTTTTGATTTACCAACAACAAGCCACCAGTAGCCTGCCACCTATATTTGTCTCTGCCACTTGATCAGACAGCTAATTAGCATGAAAAGTAATGTTGCTGCCACTCTCTGTGTATTTATGTGTCTGTCAGCCTGTCTGTCCACACACTTGTCTGCCTGTGTTTGTATCTCCATTTGTCTGTCTCTGTTTATAGCTGTCTGTGTGTGCGCGTGTGGTTGCTGCACTTTGTGTCTTGCTGGTCTGCTGCTTTGCTAACATCGTCTAGTTCAACAGACCTGGGTTGCCTGAAGCCTCTGACCATGCCAATCAGCTCAACCCACAATAACCTACCAACTGGCATCTTAATTAATCATGTTACGATGGGGGATGTAGCCTTGCATCTCAATGTTCTGCACTACAATAATGCATGAATATTAAAATCATGATACCTGCCTCTACCCATTGTCTTGCTATTAGATATCAGTTGCTCCCTTGCCTGTGTGAGCTTCAGTCAGTGTGTGTTAGTGTAGAAACTGCGCTCGTGTTCACCTGCAGCATGGGTAACAACCATAAAAAATGATTTAAAGGTGATGAGAAGCCTAGCACCGCTCTGCTGGCTGCCACTCTGTGTTATCTTTAGGATTGCCCTGCAACTCACTTCACAATTTCATTTATTTCGGAGATAACATTTGCCGCCTGTACCCACACACACACACACACACACACACACACACACACACACACACACACAGAGTGACTTTTGCATTCATTACCTGGGAGCTAACCCTTACTTTACTGTAACTGGAATAATGACAGAAACCATTTTAGCTCATGCAACTGCAGTGAACCCCAAATATGGAACACTAATTTTGTCTCCAGCTAGACAATCTGTCCCCTGTCACTGTGTGTGTGTGTGTGTGTGTGTGTGTGTGTGTGTGTGTGTGTGTGTGTGTGTGTGTGCGTGTGTGTGTGTGTGTGTGTGTGTGTGTGTGTGTGTGTGTTTGTGTGTGTGTGTGTGTGTGTGTGTGTGTGTAATTCAAAATGTGTGCACATCTGAGACTTCCAATGCAGACACACATCTGCATACAAGTTTTAATGTAAAGTACATTCTATGTCTGTTCAGATTAAATATGGCACAAACCATTACAAAATTATTATTCTCCTCATAGAGCTCTGTCTGCTAAATCTGCATGTTTTACACTGCGCTGTCATCCCTTTATGGGAAGGCATAATGATGAAGATACTGTTTAGATATTCACTTATTATCTCCTAGGCTCAGCTTGCAGACAAGTTAAGGCTTCCTGTACTAACCAGAAAACTGGAAATATCTCTGGCTGCCTTTTCTCTTTCTATCACTGGACAATTACAATATTTATGAGAAGGACCCTGTAGTGGAAAAACACAGTTTTATTCTCTAGCTATTTCTTTTCCCCCCTTGTACTGTGGATTATTTTTTCTTTTTTTTTTTTTAATGAAACACCGCCAAGAAAATCACTCAAGCATTTGTCAGTGTAATTGTACAACACAATGCCATGAATGGATATGAGCCTGCCGTTTCAAACTGCTGACAGGCACAGAATAAAACACCTCGCACTGAACAGGGGATTAGAGCAGAGAAATAGAGTAAGTTAGAAAGACAGCAAAGGAGAAATGATGAGAGAGAGTGTGTATGTGTGTATTTTTTTTTATTTCTATTACTTCCTTCAAGCCTTTAGAAAAAAAAAAAAGTTTTAATTGAGCGGGAATAAAATGTTGATTACACTGACCTTTGACGCACGTCATGAAAACATTTAAAGAGAGAGCAACAGTTAACAGTTAACTGACACAGGCAGGGACTTGTATACAGGGGGTGATGCAAGTACTCGGTACACAGGAGGTCGTTCAAGGAAGGCAAAAGTACAGCAGGCAAAAAGGCAAGTTCTAAGACAAGATCTGGTCAAAAAACACTAAGGACTCACAAGGGAAAAAAATAGAAGCTCTGGAACGCTGTCCTAAAGGAACGAGACGAACTGGCACAGAGGGGAGAAAACAAACAGACTATACACTCTACAGGGAGAGGAGACAATGAGACACAGGTGCAGCACGTTAGGGCGAGGCAGGTAATCACACAGGCGGGAAACACAAGGAGGTGAGTATCAAAATAAAACATGAAACGTAAGACAAAAAACACTATGAGAAACAAAAGGTAACTTAACTAACAGACTGAGGCGTGACACCTTTAACAACTAGTGTTAACAGAAGCAGTTTAAGTAGCCACAGCACAGCTACCATAGCCATATCAATAGCTCCATAGAAACAGCCACAACTAGCAAAAACCTGGTCCACGGCCACAGCCAGTCAGGGCAGATGCAGCTGTTGTAACAGTCACAGTGGCTGTATACTGTCAGAGCTCGGCCTTTAGAAAGGAATAATAAGCAATAAGTGCATAATGTATAATAGCGTCAGATCATTTCTCCTTATCTACAGACAGTTATCTTAAAATGGCAGTGCAGAACAACTTGCTCAAGTACTGGACCAACACACTAAATGTTCCTACGAATCACAGAAAATGCAAAAAATAATAAATAAATGATAAAGATAAATAAACTCAAGCAAATCACAAAACAGCAGCACTGTCTCATACATTTTCTGAGGAACTTGTGCCATGGAACTGCATGAATATTGATCATTCAGATCATTCCGGGACCAGAATCCCAGTGGTTTATGTGACGATTAATGAAGTGGACTTGTGTTGTCTTCACTTATAGGAAACAGGAAGGGGCCATTGATGGCAGAAGCCACTTAAATGCTACTTCCAGCATCCTCTCTCTTTCTGTTTCTCTCTCTCATACATTCTGTACCCTCTCAGGCAGTACTGGAAACTAAGAAAGTAACTAAATACATTCATACAAGTTCTGCGCTAAACTACAATCTTGAGGTACTTGTACTTTACTTAAGTATTTCCATTTAATGCTTCTACTACTACTACTATACTTTATTCTAATATGTCTACATTATATAGGGACTTTTCAGTCCACAACATTTATTTGACAGCTGTGGTTACTATCTATTTTTCATTATTTTTCAAATTTGACATAAGAAACTAATAATATGATTATACTGTATAATGCATGAGTAGTTTTATGTCTGTACTGTTACATCTTTAATACATCTGTACTGTTACTCAGGTAGGATTTTGAATACAGGACTTTTACTTGTAATGAGGATTTTTACAATAATGTAGGTTCTCATACTTAGGCTCTATTCACTGCTTTTTAAATGAAACTCCTGTTTTTCCTCTCTGCTTGTTCCTCCCAAACAGTAACTTGTCATTCCCTGGGAAATTATGTGTGTTTCATATGAATCAGTCCACAGTGACAGATGTTCTGGCTCCTCAGGGATTTGGGAGGCTGGAAAGCCAGAGGCCATCTATAGGAAAGCAGAACATGGACTGGCTGTAAATCAGACCTCGAATGGCTCGAACAATGCAAACCTTACTGAGGCTTCTATTTTTACTCCAGAGATTTTTCACACTCCTGTACTTATATTTCCATACTGCTCATTGCTCCAGTTTTGGCTTATCAGTTGAAAAAGAGCAGGTTTACTGTGTAATTTGTGTTTAGTCTATTTCACTCTGCACATGGAGTCTTATGCAGGAAGACAGAGAATTCAGCATCACCTGCCCGGGAGCTTATTGCTCTTGATTCATATTTGCATTGGAAAATGCGAGGCATCACAACATATTAGTAGACACTGAAATAGGAAAGCATTCTCAGAGAGAGTTGTATATCTGCAGAGTAACTGAATATCAATGTGCCCTTTTGTGAAAGCATGTTGCACAGCCAGACTGGGGATTGGATTTAATCAAGTGAGACTTTCAACTCTTCTCTGCTCGATAACTGTGGGATTGAATAGACTGTAACCTGTACTACATGCTACACATCACATGTCCATGTTGTATTCTATCTCGACCCACCAGGTCCTTCATATATCCTGTGGTGACTCTTAAAGTCTATGTACACGTGAGTAATAGCCATTTACTTTGTGTAAATGGATGTGTCGCATTGAATTAAGCACCTTCTTTAATTTCACCCCCTTCCCATCAGAGTTCCCAAAGCACACTGCAATTTCCTTTTGATCACTTGCCTGTGACACTGCAGATCAGCATGTGTATGTGAGTCTTTGTGTGTGCGTATGTATATGCTGTATGTGCTTGTATGTGTGTGTGTGTGTGTGTGTGTGTGTTTGTCTGTGTGTGTTTGTGTGGGGGTGGGTGTTTTCATGCATACACTGTGCGCAGACCTCCTTGTCAGGGACCGTTTACTGTATGACAGCATCCTGCAGTCTATCTCCATCATTATCCCACAAAAAAAAAGAGGCACGTCACACACAAACCACTTTCACTCATCCGTACCTGAGTGAATGATGGATTGCACTCATGTTTAAAGTCACCAGTGTAAAGTGAACACGAAGCCCCTTCTTTTTGACCTCTCCTACCTCTTGCTGTACAAGCACAAGCACCACTTACCTCAACCTGCCACCCAGAAAATCTAATTTTGCGTCTGTCGAGCCAAACCACATGGATTCATTCCTTAATGTATAAGTAAATATTTTAGTGACATATCCTATAATTATGAATAAGCGATGACTTTTGAGTTGGTCTTTAAATAAAGTATCCATTCACCTTTCTCCCCAAGATGCTAATCTCTTGCCAGACTGTCCTTGTAAATATGTTGTTTTTTCTTTGTGACCTGCCTGGGAAATAAAATCTTAATATCAGCGGCTGTAATGTCCTCCCCATAGTTACGATGGGGCAAGAACTGAGGCAGACAATATGTTCAGCATTTGTAACCTTGATCTCAATCATCCCTCCATAAAAAAGTCATCCTTAGCTACACTTTTTATGACTTAAGATACATTTTATTAGCCTCGCAAAACCAGATCACTTGATACAATCATTGTGGTCTGGCAACACTCAACAGGCATTTGCTTGGGATAGACAATTGGGAAAGAGAGAGAGAGTTATATTAATTCGAAAGAGGAAGAGCCACATTAATTCCATTCACTGTATCGGGAACGTTTTTTTTTACTGCAGTGGCGGATGACAGAGAGTCAAAGCTCCAAACATTTAAAGTGAGCGCAGTAGCAGAATTGCAATGTCATGACTGCCACTTTTTAAATTTCAAAAGTTAAAAGTAGGTTGTGTGTTTTAGTGAGTTACAAAGCCATTCAACATGTCCGGCTTCATTCATTTATTCTGATAAAACCACAACAGAGAAGGACAAAATTTCAGGTGCTTAATAGATGACTGACAGATCCCTCCTTCACTCAGACATTAATCCCTTCTTACTGCTGGTTGACTGCACCAGTTTCATGTTATACCAAGTTTCTCTTTCATGTTTCATAACATCTTCTTTTTTTTTTACGATAAAAACTGCTTTGAATACATTTACAAAAACAAGCTTCTATTTATAGCCATAACACCTACTTTCCACATACAGAAATGTAATACATGACATATGGCCCTTTATCAAGAGTGATGTTGCCATGTATGTTACATATAAGGCAGTATGTTATTGTCTTATATATACATCCTCTGGATATGTGAAGATATACATTTATAACATATATGAAAAACCTATAGTAAAATTTACATGGTATTATATGTTGCGATGATACACAGTGGGGTCCAAAAGTCTAGAATAGCAAAAAGACCACTCTCCCATTCACTGTAGGTTAACAATATATATTTAATTTATTATACAAGTTTACTAAAACATCATACATAAAAAAAATTATATATGCTTATATATGCTTTACTCATATTTAAATATACATGTCTATCTTTTATCTTTACATATATAATGTCAGAATATATTGACATGCTTTGGGATGGATATTTATGTCCATAACACTGGTCTACAATACAACCATACATATTTGCATGGGCTGGACATGCATGTCAATATATGAAATTGTTCAAATTTCTAATAAGTCTGTCCAAACTTTTGACTGGTACTGTATATTTCATATATGTTAATTCAATATAAGTACATTCTGTATATTTGAATATAATTGTTGTATATTCAACATGTTGGCCTGTGTGGATTATATAGCACCTACAATATCCATTTAATCTGATTGGGAATAAAACAGTCCTTGCAGTTGCACAATCAGACTTCATTTTATATTCATAACATCTAAATTAAATAGTTTCAGGGGTGCCAAGAAATAGTGTGTCACATCATCATCTGAACACTCCCCATAGTTTACTAATTGGTCTGGTTTCCAGCTGCTGGGCTCAACCAACTCTCTGTGGATGATGATGAGACTCTATTCTTGTTGAGAAAATTGAATTTGCAAGATGTCTGTCTTTACCTGACAAAGTTGTTGCTGTATTACAATATTTCTGTCTGTTTACCATTTAAAGTAAAGTGATCCCTGTTTTTTTGTAAAAGCGCACTGTCTGCAGTTTCTCTCTCTTAAGAAGACTCAACACTGACACTGTTTGGGTAAATCGTGCATATATTTCCCACAGACGCGAGAACTGTAAGTGAGAGGCTAGTTTTCCATACATGAATCCTGACACTTAATGTGACTGTACATGTGTGTGCAAAATGGGGATTGGAGCTGTGGAAATTAAAATGCCACAGTGAATTAATCTACGTGTTTCAAGGGCTTAGGCATCCATTGCACATTTGACATTTGACACAGCCTTCTTTAATCACAGCCCTTATCTCCAGCTTGGCAAACGTAGGAATCGTGTTAATTATATTTGATGAAGATGCTATCCCTTTGGAGTGTTCTTTTTAGTAATCCCTCACAGTTAAGTCTCTTGCTGTCTACAATAATGGGATGCCATCTTGAATCCCAAGACTCTAAGCGCAAGTTAGACTGCTGATGACAGAGACTGGGCTTTCATGGGATTTTAAGGGGAAGCTGGTAAGCCACTTAACATCCCACAAGTCAGAACACGAGGCGGGCTGCCAAATGGCTCACCATTTAGATTTCCAAGAGCTGATTGCTGTGCTCCTGCGAAGTGTGGTGTCACAGATTTCGATTTAAAAGTGCTGTACACACATGCGAGAGACACTCACACAAACAAACAAATACAAACCATCTGGCAAACTTACACTCTCACAATGTAATTGCACGGATATGTGATTTCAGCATCGTGCAAGCCAACAGGATGTTTTCGTTTTTCCTTATTTGGTTTTCTGGCTGTCACAGTGGTTAGCAAAGGTTTCCCTAGGAGTAAATATGTAGTGATGGAGCACTCGCACTGGCCTATTGAAACTGGATGTAATCTTGTTTATGTTCACTTGAAGATTCGTGTCAGTGTTGCAGTAAGTTGTTTGATTTGAAGGGCACAGAACAAAAGAAAGGCAGCTTCACACACAAACTAAAATGTTCCGAGGTCAGCTGTTTCCTCGACTCTCTCCACTGGAAGACAATTTGACATGTCACAGCAGGTAAAGCACAAATGTAAATAAAAAAAGTATCAGTGATGGCTACCATTTCGCAGCCTTGGTTTCAGGACCGTGGTGTTGTTCATGCTGACTCACTGTCACAGAAAAACCTGTGCTTTTCTTTCTAAAACAAGTTAAAATGTCTGCTGTGAAAAAAGGTCTATATGTTGTAAGCTAAAGCAAACAGGGTTAATGAGAGATAATGAAGAAGTAAGGAGAAAACATGGTAGAGAGCATGTGTGTATGTGTCTGTCTGTGTGTGTGTGTGTGTGTGTGTGTGTGTGTGCGTGTGTGTGTGTGTGTGCGTGTGTGTGTGTGTGTGTGTGTGTCATGTGTTGGCTCAGTCGAGCCCCTGTGAGCCACAGGACAACAAGATGCCCTCTGAGCACTGTAGTCATTAATCAGCTGCTCATTATTGAGCTGTGCTGTGAGATTTAAACACACAGACATAAATGTACACACATGGGCATTCCAGCCGTCCATGCACACACACACACACACACACACACACACACACACACACACACACGCACGCACGCACGCACGCACGCACGCACACACACACACACAGTTCTGTTTCAGCCTCTCTGCTCTGACCTCCCTAAGCCCCTCCTTATAAACACATAAACCATTACTCAGCATGTGGGACTGTTGGGCAGAGGGACACAGAGGGCAGAGGTAAACTTGAAAAAACAAATTGTAGGGTTTACAGTATGTATACCCTTTCATGATCACCAGCAGGCAGATCTCATTATTTTCCACAGACCTCCTTGGCCGATGAGTGAATTTTCAGCAGACTTTGAGTGGACCATTTAATGTTGCCTCATGAATCTATTTATGAGAATAGCAAACCAGAGACCCAATGAGTTTCACTGTTAAAACATTCGCCACTTCCGCTTTAGTTAATTAGCATGCCGCATATTTAGCATATCCAAATTACCATATAATATTTATAATTTTAGTGTCAGCTGTCAAGGCTGCAGGTGTTCTTGATTACATGCCCTCAATTTGTGTGTTTATGCTTGTGTGTTTGTGTGTGTGGTCAAAACACATCATTATGCACCACCTGTTGGGGCAGGAGGTAGCAATGTGTGACCTGTCACTCCTCGCATGGCCACTTGACCGAAGAGAAAGGATCTAAAATGAAGTGAGACAGTCAATCATTCTGTGATAAGTGCTTGAAGAATTACTCAGTGTATAAATGATTTCAAAGAATGGCTTCCATTCACCCCATTACATGAGGACACTGTCGTATTCTGCACTTCTTTCCCTTTCCTCCTCAAGGACAGAATCATATTTATCCTTTAAGTGTAGTTTCAGCAGGGAGAGTGTTTTGATGCCCACTCTGTCTTGCCTCAATGCATTCCTAACCCTATTTCCAATTCTTCAAGCAAAATATTACCATCAATCAACCACACACACATGTGTCCCCGCTGTCTTGCAAAGGTGTCACAAACAGCCTTCGTCTGTTGGTGTGGGATGAAATCTCTTTGTTCCATAGAAGACAAAGATTTATAACAATTCCCAGTCCGTCACCACCTACTCCTCCTCACCGTCCACACACTTTATAATCCATCGCCATCTGTGTCAGTTTGGAATGAGGAGGCTTGACTGCCCAGCGATCTAGTGTGTCCAGTCTAAATCTGTGTCCAGCATGTTGGCCTCAGTGAGCGTGTCAGTGTGTGTATGTGTGTGTGTGTGTGCATATGTGTGTACGCGTGCTTTCATGTGTGTCAGTGCTGCGGCAGTGCCAGTCAACACGGTGCTATCATGGAGGAACAGAGGGCTGTATCTCTGCTGCCTCACACAGGACAAAGGTTGCTACTGCAGGCAGACCCGTCCTCCATCACATCTAACACATGTAGAATGAATCTTACACAAGCGGTTCTCCAGTGTCCTTCCCCCGTCCCTCAGGAGGGCTGATAACAGTGGTAGGACTCCAGCTGCTTCCTCACTTATGTGCTCCATGCATGAACACACAAGAGCAGAGAAGCACCCATGTGTGCACAAGTACACACACACACACACGTACACACATACACACACACACACACACACACACACACACACACACTCACGCAAGCTACACACATCCCTCAGACTCCCTGCTGAGAAGGTGGAGAATGAGAGGATCACACTGACATTTTCCCTGCAGGCAGTCCCAGCCAGGTGACTGCTGTATTGTTTTGTGTGTGTGTGTGTGTGTGTGTGTGTGTGTGTGTGTGTGTGTGTGTGTGTGTGTAGGTGTGTGTGTGTGTGTGTGTGTGTGTGAGCCAGACAATGAAAATGCTAAGTAAAAGAAAGAAAAGTGGTAGAAAAGAAATGGTATATATAACCACATAAAGCAGCAAATAGGACAGGGTTATGTCATGTTTTCAGTGTTTGGCCTTCACAACATTTTCAACACATGGATGCACATAAAACCCTCTTGAATAATCACTACAGAGCATGAACAAAAAAGTATTGTTCATTGATATAATGTCAAAGGTACAAGTTCTTTTACATAAAATCTTTAGGTAAGAAGACATCTACGTGGCCCAAAGAACACTGCAGTAAGGGACATCCAATCATCAAGCTTAAAATTCAGTGGCCCATGCTGCTAGTGGTGAACTGACAGTAGAGGTTAAGCTTTGTAAACCTTGGTAAATACATTCATCAGCTGGAATCAATTTGGAATTCTAAATTAATTTTGGATCAATTCAGCAATGACGGTGTGGTGTTTTGTTCCAAACTGCAATGTGTTCTGAATAAACTCCAGCCCTGAGCCTCTGGCTGACTTCATCTCTAGCACAATGACTGCTATGGCTCATACTAGAGGTGGTGTAGTGTTAAGAGTCATTCAACACACTAAACTGATGGTAAAGAAACTAAAACAGTTGAATGAAATCCAACCTTCATTATTTTTGTTTTTTATACCTGTGCTCATATTGCCATGACATGAATGAGACCTACAGCGGTAAGATAGTATATTCCTATAGTATTCCTTAAATACCACACCACTCCTTTTGCATATTTTAGCCCATTTACTACACATCCTGACAACTTTACATCACATGCTATCATGTAATCATCCACACCTGCCAGTTCTGACATGTCCTGTATTCTCAGACCCTGAAGTAATCCTCAGTCGCTTTTCAGTCCCTTTGAGAAATTTGTTTAACTTGACTCATTAGGTGGGAATCCGAATGTTTCAAGCCATTACCGTGTAAATTTGCACTTATGTTGCATCTGCTCGAAATGAATGTCACTGTCTGGGAGGGACTACAGAACTCCAGCAAGTTTAATGGTTCTGTTTTAAATTGCAATACTGCTGACAGATATCTTCAAGAAAAAATAGCTCATATAGAGTTTTCCTTCTATTAATATGTGTGGGCATATTCTCAATAGATTTACAGCAAAACAAACAAACACTGTTGATGGAATATCAATCTCCTTTTTCCTTCTCTAGTGACTGTCCTTTGGGTATTCCAGCCGAGTTTGCTGTTTTGTTTTGTTTGTTCACTTTTGGTTTTTAGGCCAGCATTTCATCATCCATCACACTACAAGGCAGAATAT
The DNA here is from genome assembly GCF_021018895.1 of Seriola aureovittata. Classification (NCBI taxonomy): domain Eukaryota; kingdom Metazoa; phylum Chordata; class Actinopteri; order Carangiformes; family Carangidae; genus Seriola; species Seriola aureovittata. The sequence continues at coordinate 15,394,236 of NC_079373.1, forward strand.
GAAATCATTCCATCCACTGCTTGACAAAGAGCTTCATTCTTTTTACTCTGAATGATGCAACTTTATCAATATTTGCCGAACAGTGGGACACTGAATGCTTAAACAAGTGATGATATATGATATTGCTGCAATACTGCTGAGAAGTGCATTACATTTCCTCAGTGGATCCCGTTTTCCTGTCCTACTCAGCAGGTGAGCAATGCAGGTGATTCAGTTAAAACTCAGATGATGGAGACAAACACTGACTGTAGCTTTCCCTGTTTTTCACCATCCTGTAGCTCGTGTGTAGTAATTACTGGAATTATCCTAGATGTCCACATTCTGCACCAGTCAATAGCTTTTCTGCTAATTCACTCCCTGAACAATCAACCCATTTAGACTCGTCTCTCAGGGTAATTAATGGAACTTGGCTCTGATATGGATTCTCCTGAACTGACCTACTACACTGCTACTTCACAGTTATGGCATTGTTGCATAAAAGAGTAAAATATACACACAAATTCTAAGGTTACACTCTAAGTCTACAGCCATGCAGTGCTGTGAGGTTTTACTTAGGCACAATGCCAGTAACTGCCAATGTCAACATGATAACATTCTCACAATGGCAATGCTAACATGCTGATGTTAAGAAGGTATCATAGCAACATTGCCATGGTAACCATTTTAGTGCATGTTAGCATGCTAACACTGGCTAATTAGTACTTAATGACATACGTCATTCATTCTGCAGGTATTTAGTAAAGTATTGCACAATTAGAAATCTAGACCTGACGACTGTGCTAGATAAAAAATTTGAGGGGATTACCAAAGTTATTATAAATCGTCTTTATGAGGACGTGAATCTGTGTACTAAATTTCATGGCAATTCATCTAATAGATGTTGAGACATTTCACACAAAACTTCATGGTGGCACTAGAGAAAAAGTCAGGAGATCGCCAAACTCATTAGGCTTCATCCTCTAGGAACTATGAATGTCTGTACCAAATGTGGTGCCACTCCTGTAGATGTTGAGATATTTGACTGGATGAGTTAAAACTTAGACCTAGGGGGTTAGGCGTTACAGGAAAAGACGGGATTACCAAAATCATTAAGATTCATCCTCTGGGCAAAATGTATATCAGCACAAAATTTCATGCCAATCCCTCAAATAATTGTAGAGATATTTCAGTCTAGACCAGCGACAGGTCGTCCGACAGAAAAGCCATAGAGCCATGCCGCTAGCTAAAATGAAACACATGCACATGTAATTCCAGTAGCCCAGTCCTTCTTTTGACATTCAGGGGATGCTAGTTTGAGAATCTCAGAGGGTGTCTCGGTTTCCCTATCTTTCGTGACCACAGGGACATTGAATTCTTTATAAAGTTCAGTGGCATTCTCATCTGGTAGAGCATCGGAAAAACTACTGTAGTTACACATGCACAAGTATGATACATGAAACGGGATACTCCAGGGAGCTACTAAGAATTGTATAGATAATTTAAGATGCATGAATTATACATTAAAGATGCATTAATTATAGAGTGCTTACTAGCTATGTGCAGCCAAATGTGCTTTAAATGATTTAATCCTCTTATTGACGCTGATAGTAGTTCATGCCAGAAATGTGAGTGATGGCATCATATCAATGGATCTCGGATCAAACGGGCACCAAGTACATTTTTACATTTCAATAACGTTGCCACTTTAAATGGTCAACTTCCTGTTGTTGCTTCTGCAGTACCTTGGATAGGGTAACTGCTGTTACTCTATCCACCATCCCAACTTCCTCAGTCTCTATGGGGCTGTCTGTTGAATTTATGTATTCCGAATCTCAGTATCTTTGGTGCTGTTTTATATATGCTGTGTGGGTTTGACGGCCTTCCCCGTGGAATCTGCAGCATGTTGTCTGGAGATCTAAAGGGAGCAAGCCAGTGAGAAAAACATGTAAATGCAATTTTAAAGCCATTTCAACCATAAGTGGCTCTGATTGCATGACAAGTGTGTCCCTCACTGAGCGTACATTGGGTGATGGTGTTTTGAGCTTCTTACTGGGCAAGTGTGTATGTGGGCTGGTGTGTGTTAGCATCTGTGTGTTGCGTGTACATAGCGCACACTCAGCAGATTCCAGCCTTCACAGACTATTGGCTTGTACAACAGCATTACTCTCCTCTTTAATATCTTCGGTTAATGCGAGTCTCTGGCTAATTGAAAATGAACTAGTCTATGTCTCCCTGCAGTGCCTTTATAAAGCTGTTAAAGAGAGACACACCCTTTCGACGCAGGACAAACATCTGAAACCTCCTACTGTATGCAAAGAATAACTTGCTCTGGTGAATAAATCAATACATTTTTTCGTGCAGAGGCGCTCCACCAGGTGAAGCTGTGGTACTATTGTTCGATGCCAAAAAGCAACAGCTGATAAATCAGGAATATGTGGAGATAAAACCACACATAAAGCCAGAGCAGAGCACGCGTCTCCAGTGGCAGTGATTTACAGCAGGCTGAGCTAAACTGCTTACCGTCAGGAGCTGTAATGGATGCCAGTGTCTGCTTTTAATTTCTGTGGCTGGGGATAGATATTGCTACTGTTATTTTCTCCCAAGGCGATTTCACTGATGTCTCCCAAGGTACCCTACTGTGTTATATTTGAACCATATGGGTGCAAAATGGTGCAATTAAAAACACGCTGAAAGCCTCTGAAATTCATCACTAAGACAGGCAATTTTGGTTTCAGTGTTGTAATATACAAATTGTCTACTGTTTCTCCTACTGTGGATCTCATGATGAGTCCCCAGAGCTAAGATAATAAGAGACAAACATTAGTGAGAGATGAGCTGGAAAATTTAGAGCAGACTTTGGGACTAAATAATGTGGGCTCTCAATTGTACATACAAATGTGCGCATGAGAACAGTATGTGTTTAAGGAAAACCCTTCCTCCCTCATTCACTACACACAATTAGCATTTTTCTCTGCCACACAGGAAACAGACAAACAACACTTTTTGTGTTGCCCTGTAGATCTCTGGCTGCTCATTACAGAGATATGAGCATGTGTAAAGCTGTAAAATATCAGTGCTACAGTGAGCCTGCATATTCACAAAATGTTATTTACAACTTGAAGGGCTACGGTTTTGGCAGCCCATCAGAAAAACAACCCCCCCCCCCCCCCCCCAAAAAACGCTTACATAAGCTGCACTACACTTTATGGAACTGCTGCAACAGGTTTGCCTCCAGATAGCGCTCCCTCCTGCCACCTGCTGTTTACGGAGCCCACTGCACAGCTTCTTGAATGCCACTCAGCGGCCACTGGTTCAGTTCTCCTCTGCTCTCATTGTCTGCAGCTCTTTGCTTGTCAGAAGAAATCAAGCATTCATCTGTCTGCAGCAGAGGATGATACATGTAAACTGGGAGAAAAAAAAGGTCATGGTGTCCGTTAATCTGTTTTTTAAGTGGGGCAGTGAGAAAAGAAGCAGATCGTGTTTCCACCCCCACCATTTCCAAATGCTCTCATACCAACATCCAGCGTAATACCAAATTGCACCACCAGGTTGGAGGGAGACAGAGACGCTTCTACCTGGGCTGCTTCAAAGATGATGCAACCCAGTTTTCTGTTATATGCAGGTCTCTTGAATCGCCAGTAGATGGCATCAGCAGTTTAAGATTAACACTTGTGGGCGCAGAGCTCACTATCAACACTGTGTAGCCCACAGTAATGGCTGTTAGATTAAATATGGTCATTGTAAATACTGCTATTTTATTTAAGCCAGATACTGCACCGTCAAGACTTATTATTATTATCATTATTATTATTATTATTACCATATTGATGTTTTATGAATTGAAGTAAGGAGTAAAATAAATTCAGTAGTGCATGTAAATCAATGGTATATCACATGATCCTGAAAACAATCAGAAAACACATAGTTATAACATCTGTCTGGAGCAAAATGATAAATAGACTCTCTCACACACACACACACACACACACACACACACACACACACACACACACACACACACACACACACTTCTCCTGGTTACAGCACATGTGAGTGGTTTTGTGTCATACATCACCTCTGCTCTATGAATGAATAATCTGGGGCGTGAAGGGACAAACAAGATGATGCAGTTTCAGTGGCCAGCTGGCATATTTCAACTCTGTGGTGCAGACTAACAAGGCCTCACAGGGAAACTTCCAACCTCTCTGATGTTCCACATCACTCTAGTTAGTTGTTCTTTCTTGATTACAATGAATGAATGAATGACTGAATGAATGGATGAATGAATGAATGAATGAATGAATGAATGAATGAATGAAGACTCTCCACCTCACAGGGATAGGCTGGCCCGCTGTGGCCGATGGTAGCCTCTTTGATGGCCGTTAACTAGGTTTAGGGTCTTGCCTCTCCTCCCACACCCCACTGCTGGCTGGGCTGGATGACCGCTCTTTAGCTATTTTTATCCCCGTGGTGCTGTTTCTGTTTCTCAGCCAGCCAGCAGAGAGGAGAGCAGAGGTGCAGGCGTCTCTCATCACACCCACCTCTCTCTCTTTCTCCCTCTCTCTCTGTCTCTCTCTCTTTCTCCCTCTCTCTGTCTCTTTCTTTTCTCTCTCTCTCTCTCTCTCTCTCTCTCTCTCTCTCTCTTTCCAAAAATAGCCGTGAGTCGTGATCAGCTCGTCCTTGAGAGAGAGAGAGAGAGAGAGAGAGAGACACACAGAGTGAGGTAGAGAGAGAGAGAGAAAGAGAGAGAGAGAAGGCTGTAGTATTGCTTAGAATCAGAGGAGGGGTTATGGATTGATACAAATAGTCACCCCCGCCAAGCCAACCCCAGCGCAGGCTGAATTAATGTGTTGCTATTTTTGGGAGCCCCGTGTTTCCAGGGGAGACCTAATGACGCAATGACGTCAATGCGGGTCAATCGCAGACTGGAGGAATTGAGTGGCTTCCATTTGGGGCTTTTGCAGTATTTCCTACAGAAAGGATGGAAACGAGTACAAAATGGAAGTATATTTCCTCAAAAATGCATCGAAAACAGAGGTGAATCAAAATGCAGAAGTGAAAATTATCACAGTGGCATCACGTCGCCCCAACCCTTCGAGCATCAGCGATAGTAAGGGAGGTGTGTATATATGGATGCTTTTTTTTCCTCCTCATCCACAGAGCATCTGTGGGATAATACCTGCCAGTGACTGTAGCTTTGTGGAATAACATTTTCGAGAACATTTGCGTGTTTTTGATTTGATTTGATGTGCACAGCCTCGGCTGTTTGTTCTTCGTGTGATCTTTGTGTGTACGTAGTGTGTTGTTTTCCCTGCGTAATGCTTTGTGCTGTCTATCTCTCTGCCATTAGCTACATGTGATTATACTCTTGTTTTATTTGCATTTTCTGTCTCTTTCTTTTCTCTCCCAAGGGCTTTACACAATCCCGACCTATTCGCATCTAGACGCACAGAGGTAACGAGCACCTTATCCCTCATCTCACCATCTCATGAAATAATGCAGCTACTGACCATTTAATTCTTGTGTTTTACATGACTGCATTCGTGTGCCAGATTCTTGTCTTTCAATTATTGATCGGGATTTGAACGGTAGTCAGAGGAATATCAGTTATTGTAGCTGGAGATTGTGCGCGTCATGGTTGCTCGCAGCGCGGCGACCTGCCGACGCGCACAGCCAAACGGCGGTGATGCGTGGAGATTTCTGTCTTTTCCAAAACTTTAAATTCGCCTGTGGATCACCTCTTTACGGTGGAAGCTCAGAGTGTTTGTCAAGTGTTCGTGGTGTCATATTCGTGTGTTTGTCTCCCACTGATTGCGAGCGCATCCATGATTAGAGGAGGGTTATTTTTCAGTGGGTAGTAGGCTAGTGCCAGGTGACGTGGGTATAGGCAGGATGAATTGACAGTGCAACCCCTTGCTACAAGAAAAACCCCAAGAGAGACGCATGTTGCATATAACAAGAAGATGAGATGCTGTTCTCGCTTAAACACACATAGGCCACTACACACATTGTCGGACACATTCATTACAGACAGACGCACATACACACACACACACACACACACACACACACACACACACACACACACACACATGCACAGTGTCGTGAGAGGAGGTGGGGGTGGTGGTGGTGGTGGTGGTTGGGGTGGGAGTAGGGGGTGGGGTGGGTTTAGGGCGTTTACCGGCAAGGCTGGTTTCAGAACCATGGACAGCTCACATGAAGCTCATGGTCTACTCTCTGCTGTCCGCACTGGCCGCAGCATCATTGTTTGGCTGTAGCACTTCATAAACCAGGCCGAGACAACTCTGTCTTTCATTGTTATAAGAGCACCACCACCCCCCCACCCCAGAACAGATATCTAACCTTCTTTTAAATTATAGGCTCCACACATGATATATTTTACCTTTTCCTGCAGCCACCAAGTTTTTGCTACATGGCACCTGTGTGAAATGACGTCAACTGCCTACTATCTGGGTGATAGGTGTGTTATAAAGAATATAAAGATGCTGCTGATTTGTATGATGTTCAGTTAGATAAATAATACCTCTTAATATTTGTGTCCGTGCAGCATGCCACCTTTAACGCCAAATTGTGCTCTACAAGCAGGTGTGTGTCCACATTTAACCTTCTATCACCTGAAATCCAGATTTTCCCCTCGCTGGCCTCGTTCCTAACTATAGCTTCACACACAATATACTCATATTCTCATCTTTCTGACTTTTTTTTTTTTTAATGTCCATTTCTGATTCACAAGCAGTATTCATTCTTACCTTATATTAGAATTAGTCATGAAGGGCTCCAGCATGCTCTGGGACATTTCAGTGTCATTCACAAGAGCTCCAGTTTCATTGAATTATCTTTGCTTGTATAAAAGCAAAATATGTCAATCTCCAGTGCGTTTTTGCTTTATATTGTGCCAATTGACGTTACACCCCATGGCCAGTAACTGGCTTTCTGAAGTGTAAGGTGTCATGAGGGTAAATCACAAAACAAGGAATTTAGGGAAGGGTGTAGAAACTAGAAATAGCTATAATTTCTTGCTTAAGTTATGGCTTGTGGTTGTGTATTGGATTAGGTGTACAGGACATTTCCCCACATGGTCTTTTGATTCATTTTTGATTCTTTTTTTTCCCCCGTATTTATGGTCAATCAGTGATCATCAGTTCTGACAGGGTGAGCATACAATGATCAGTGACTGATTCAGTGCATGTTACCATCAGTCTATGATTATACATTGAACTGACTACTTTGAAGTCAGAATCAGCCCATAACAAAATCATGCTGAAATCAGAGACAATTACATTTATGCATGTAATTGTAAAGTAATAATCTGCTCAGTCCTTCTGTTGTAGCGCGTTAAAAAGTTTTTTTTAAACAAAAGCAATTATGTCTAAGAGGGAAAAACGGCATAATGAACAGCAATTGCACAAACATTTCAATGACGTCAGAAAAGACAGCCTGGTGCTGACCTGATGACAAGAACCTCTGAGTTAGAAAAACAGTGATTTGTATCCAAGTGGAGTGTAAAAGAAATACCTAAATACCACTGCATGCTTTCATATTCCCTTTTTTCCTTTTCTTTTTAGTTGTATGTAGTAAAATGAGTAAGAAATGGCACATACACTTTCAAGTATAAGGAATTGAGATCAACTCCATCACTGTTCTTCTCTATGTTTGGGTGCAGGGTTTATATCCTATCTGAGGCCTTTTCAATAGAAGGGGAAGAATAAATAAAACTATTATTATTATATATGACCCATTTTGTTCCTAATTTACATTCAGTCTCATGGATCCCTAACTGTGTGTTTCAGATGCCGTGGTTCACATCAACTGAGTGCGATGGTGGCCGTGATTTCAGCGGAGTAGTCTTGTTCTTTTCAGGTCTTTTTGCGGTCTGGGCTTGCTGTCAAATGACTATCCAGGAAGCCCTTACCCCAAAAAGCATCTGCAATGGACCCTTACATCAATGAAGATGTGCATCCAATTCGAAATTCAAATTCAAATTCAAATTTTTGAGCTCAACTAATATGTTCTGAAAATGTTGTTTTCTCAATTTGCCCATCAATTAAGTTTAAATGTATATAACTTTGAAATAGTGTGACCTATCCAACACAAAAAGTGAGTGTGTGGTTGAAATAGGAATTTTGGCAATAAACGTATAATGATGCGACACATAATATAGAACATGTCAAACCTGTTCGTCATTTACCTTGCTGCCTTTCCTGCGTGTGTTAAGTAAGTGGTTTAAAAAACAAGATGTAAATCATTCTCTGGCTTAGTTGGTTTGACTGAAAACTAGCAGCTTTCTCTTTCCTGAGGAGCAGCACTGAGACCCATTACTCCTGTTCTGAATGCATGTGAAGTGTCACTTAATTTTTCCAGAAGGTGGCAGCATTGCTCAAATTTTTTTTTTTTTTTTTGACTAAGGAAATTACACTTAAATTCATGGACACAGTTATGATGATGACAAGGAGTTTGATGAAGGTGTCTTTGTGTGCAGCATATATAGTGTTATAAAATAGTAATTGACTGTACCTATTCATGGTTGTAATTGAACGTGCTCCTGTGAACAAGTCCCAATTAAATAAACAACTTCTGCAGAAATTTGTCATTATTACTCATTTCCTGAGTTTCTGTGGTATCGTGCAAATCAGGATAAAACACAACTATAAAACAGGTGCAATTCAAAAGTTTTACCACGTTTGCATAGCGATGATGCAATTTTGCTTCCAGTAAAACACACACAAACACATGATTAAACAATTCTTCATCCACTGACTTCAGAAATATTCCACTAAGCTTGTAGCGAGAAATCCAGCTCTCTGTTTTCTGGTTGAGAATAACTTGTGCTCCAGCAATTAAACTTTCACTTTTACATTCTGAAATTTGTAATGAAGATGAAGGAGTAGGTGTAATTTATATTTAACAAGTTATTTAATTAACAAGTTATTTAGCAAGGAAGTAGTACTTTTTGAAGACACACTTTGTCTTTCAAGTACTTTTGTATATTATGTCTTAAAACATGCTGGGATAACATAAAGGAAGATGAACATATGTACCTTTAAAACCGAGCTGTCAAGAGCATCAGCAAAATTATATCCAAGGTCACATTAACAATGAGAAGAACACTGGCTAAGTCCTTCAATTTTTCAGTGACAAAATCATAAATCATAAATCCTAAATGACTTCTTGTTATACTTTTATTTTTCAAGTCCTTTTTTTTAACTCTGTTGATCTTCTCAACACCTGCAGTTAGTGAAAACGTGTTTTGTGGTTGCTCTCATCATGTGTTGTGGTTTATTATTCACACAAAGTGCTTTCACTATTCCAGTTGAGGCTCGGCAGCTGCCACTTCAAAAACTTCACTTACATGCGAAGAACCTATTTTCTAAAGGAGGATTTTCCCCTGAGTCAGCTTTGACGTCCTGTTCGGTCTTGAGTAATTCAGATAACGTGAGGAAATGCTCTCTTAAACCTGCTGTGGGGTGACCATGTCATCTGTACTTACCTGAAGATGAGCGATGCCCTGGTGATAAATGCCTGAGCACTTATGCGACATGGATGTTCATGTGTAGAACTGGCAGACATATGACTGGATTTTGCTTGTTTTTTTTTTTTAATTCTCTCAACCAGGAGGCTGCACCCACATCCCTGTTACAATGTTAATGGAACTGGAACAAAAAAACTGCTTTTTGTTTTTTTCCATTTTCTTTTTCCAATAGTAGACAAAAGCTATTTGTTAGAAGGCCACTGAAAAATCCTGTGGCTTTTGTGACATAATTTAGTTGCTGAGAGATGTGACCTGCATGTCTGTAATTTCAGGTGCTGATTCAAACAACGGACCAATACCTGAATTCGATTACCAACTGACAATACTTTCAATATATTTCATGTACATAAGAGAAGATTTTTGCTTTATGACAGCGTTGATATAAGAAGACAAAGCAGGACTAGTTTGCCAGAGCGTGAAACCTTGATCCCTGATTATCTTCCCATAAATGTTAAAGGATAGGTTCACATGTTATCAAGTCTATCTTAAGACAATACTGACATATGTACAGTGAAAGGTTTATTGGTCGCTGTAATTGTTTCTCCCATTTGTACTGGCCACAAAGAGATCTGAGCTTAAAGCAACTTCAGTGTAAGCAATGGGAGACAAAATACAGCCCAGCGACCAGTAACACTTTCAACGTTCTTGTGATGGTCCTGAAAAAAAATGTAAACCTATCCTATAATGGACTCTTATTGCATTTTTAGTTTCTCCCAACTTCCCTTTCATGACTTTTACATAGATTAAAATTTTGAATTAATTTTATTACTGATGTACTGTTCGTCTGTATGATCTGGTCTTAAAGGTCATCCTTACACTCTACATTTAACTTGCACAATAGTGGACCTTCTGATCTTATTACTCTAAATTTAAATACAAATGTACTACATGGTCTGGTGAGTTTAGCTCATTATTTTCACATGAAGTACTTCATAAACTAATCATATTTCCGCTGAAATTAACATCTGTCTCATTAAAATCACAACATACTCCTTCCTTGTTTAATTTTTTATGAGACACTATAAAACCAGTGGTGTGACATAAAATGAGTCTTGAGATATGGTGCACTCTGACTACATATAGAGGAGTTGGTATCTACTGCAGTACATACTGTATCGTGCAGTCTCCCTCTCTCTGGATGGAATTGTAAACAAATCTCAAAATATCCAGGAAGTTATACACCTACATATTTCCTGCCAAGCCACTTGACATCATTTCACACCTTTTCTCTTTATGAAAATGTTTAATTGGCTATGGATGTTATTTTCTGTACTTTACTTGAGTATTATTTCTTTTTAGAATCGTATTACTTTTACTCCACTACACTTGAAAGCTCATTAGTCAGCAGAAAGAATTTTATTTTATTTTGAAAATGTGATTGGTCTTCCTCACAGGAGAAAAACATGCTGCATTTTTGAACCGCTCCATATGAACTGTAAGGATGGCTACGTTAGATAAAGATGAGTCAGTGGATTCTTCACCAGAACACCATGACCTTATCTGAAGTCCATGTTTGAAATGTTATGAAATGAAGAAAGGTTCCTTTCCTTTTAAATGTTTGCTGTGTTTACCATGACCAAACTTCATCACTGCCTTAAAGAAAAAAAAGAAATAAGAAATAGCTGTACTTTAGTTGATTCAATTGTGTTTTTATGGTAATTTCTATAGGCTTTGATATATTATTTAATTATTACTAATTATTATTCAGCAAGCTTTAATTCTACAGGTTCTACAAGTAAGTCATTTCACTCAGTAGGTTGTTTCAGAGTCATTAGCCTCTGTAAATGCATTATTGTATTGTTCCTCTGTGGAACAATACAACGAGTTGACATAAAAAAATAATTTTTGAATACTTAAGTATTTTAGTATCTTAATTATTTAAAAGCATTTTTACTTGTATTGGAGTAATATTTGACCAGGAGTATCTCTACTTTCACTCAAGTGATGTGTACTTTGTCCGCCTCTGTCTATAGGGCCATACACATATATTCTTTCAGGAATCTCATTACACATTTACAAATATCAGATAATACATTTTAAATATTAAATAAATCCCTTTGAAAATAGCTGGGTGGACGGAACATGGTGCACACAAACTAATAACTACACACTTATCCCATCGACATCTTCTGTAACCGTGTACATAGACACATCCCTGGCAAAGAAAAGACTTTCTGGTTGTTTTGAAGTAAAATAAATTTACACAGTTCTAGACATGGTGTTCAAATGAATACGCATTGTGTCTACGTGATGGTTTATTTTCAGACCTTTACTTTCATTCTTAAAATTTCTTAAAATGTCATGTTTCAAGATACTCATTAGATACGCATTCTCTATATGAAGGAGTATTTGGGAACGAATTTATAGCAACGTGCACACATCAAACATCCCGTAGCACAAAAGGAGTCGACAAAATAATACAAAATTTAGAGTTTTCCTTTAAAATAAGTTCATGTAAACTATCACATGAAGTCAATTTATCTTCAGTGGTGGTCTTTTCTCGGTATGGTGCAGAGAGTTTTCTGTATTAATTGTGTAAAGATAAATCAACTCCTTATAGTAAACCTGATTATTATAAGTCAGTTTTGGTAAATCCAATTAAAAACTTTTACACTGGAGTCATGTGACTGGCTGGAACGGGGATTACAGTAAACACGTGCCAGATGTATTATTCAACATTCACAGAAATATAAGAAAGAGCATCAGCAGCCAACTTTTCTTTTACAAGTTATAGTCTGCATGAATTCCCTGAGGTGTTTAAAGCCTTTCACTTAATCCTTTGTAATCGGCTACTTTTGCTCTGTACACACAGCCCAGCTTTGCTTAACATATTTTGTTTAAGATGCCCTGACTGGACATTTGCAGAGATCTGGCTCATGAAATGCTGATTCAGGTCTTTTCAGACCAGTTTTACGGCATTAACGTCATTCAAGTGTCTGGGGGTGAAAACAACACTCCATCCTGCAGGGCGGCACGTCCAGGATCACTGAATGTGAATTCTCGTCATTCCTGTGACTCATCCAGGCAATTCCTGCTGAGTGGAATTCCTGGTTTCCATGCTACATCTGGACAAGTAATCTGATGCTACGAGACCTATTAACATGGCTCAACCCGTGCTGCTAGGGGAACAGGTCGGCAACACGTTGTTAACCTATAGGTCAGCATATTATTCTACGTCATTCACTGCTGAAGTAATCACATCCGTCCTCCTAATATTAGAGGTTCTCTTCCTGACCATGTGCAAACTTGCACTTTTTCATGTACATATCGTGTGTATTGTGTATATTGTATTTATTAGTGTATATTTGGTATATTTTTGTTGTATATTTCCATAGATGTTTATTCTATAGATGTTTTTTTTTCTGCTGTGGTAAATGAATTTCCCAGTTGTGGGATAAATAAAGTTAATCTAATCTAATCTAATACTATACATGCAGTATTACAGTGCGCGCAAGTGTGTATAGTTTGATTCAAGAGGGACACACACTTCTTATGACAATGTGACTCATATGCTCCCATAAGTCATGTGACACAAAATCTTCATGAATTATTGATGAAGCCTTGCAGTGTCCTTCTGTCACACTCCAGGAGGTGACTTCTTGTCCTGCAGGGATGCAATCTGATCGATTCTCCATGATCAAAGGGGAATCCAAACATAAAACTCTGTAGCCATAGTTTGTTTCAGTAGCAGTTCGTAATAAAGCCACAAAAGTGTGTCTCTGCTGTTTGGAGTTAGTTTGTGCATGCTGAGAACTCTGGGCTAAATTAACACATTCATAAACTAACAACTCTGTCTGGCTAAGAGGAAATCACTCTGACTCACCCTTTTTATTAGTTTTTTTTTTTGTTCCTGCACCTAGAAGCATGAACATTTAGATTGACTCTTGTAGTCAAATTGATAACACCACAGATACCACACAGATCCATCTCAAACGTAAAAATAAAGCATGACGCTGTTTATTTGCAAAGGAGATACATTGGAACTGTATTCCCCTGTGTGGCAGCATTAAGTGATAGTCAAAACTTCATCTGACTGACCACTACATTATCTTAAAATGTTTCCTGTATACTGCGACGCCACATACTGGCAGACAAAATTCTGATTTAAAAATAGTTTTAGCGACAGGAAGCTTTTATACATCCCAGATGTCAGGTCTGGTGCTGGCAAGAGAGCTCCCTGAAGCCCCAGCACAACAACTTTTAACAATATTTGGAAACTGTCCATCCAACTTCATCAGTCACTTCATTCCCTCATGTTTTTCTTTCATGAATAATGCACTATTCCCGTTGAAAATACAAGTGGGACGCTGTCCCCCATTTGCTTTTCTTCCCAGAAATATGTCTTTTGCTGTGTCTTTTTCCCAACAGTTTTCAGATCCTATCACGTCTGTTTATTCTGCCCAAAGCGTGGCCATGACCATGTGTTAATCATTTTACGAGACCTCTGTATCTGCGTGCATGTGCGCTGACAGCACATTGGAGCATGTGCATGAGGTTATTAACAGTATCTAGGATTTACTGTAAATTACCTTGAGAGGAAGCTGAAATTGCCTTTGTGGTCCTGTTTTGTTCGCTGCAGGCCTCCCGTCCAACATACACACATGCTTGGCCTCGTTGACCTCTTTTTGCTTCAGAGAAACTTAAACTTGCTCTGCATATCCACTCCCCTCCTTCTCCACGGAGCAACAACAGAAATATGCTTCCAAAAATAGCCGCTCTGCTTGAAAAATACATGGATGTCAAAACGGTTTTCTAAAAAGAGCAGTGAGTTAGAGCAAAATGAAACTTAAATGGGCGAGAAATGCATCCTCATATGTCTATCTAAAAAGACAGGTGGCCTTCATTAGAAACATCTGGCATCTATCGTTTTAACATGACAGTGTTATCATTTATTGAAAGAATGTTTTTCTCATACTCCTCAGTTCAGAGGAAAAGTGATGTGTACTAACGTAGAAATGAAACAAAATTTAATTAATAACAACCTTCAGGACGTGTCACTCCGAAGCTGTCAGACTCATCCATAATGATTTCCTAGGGTTAAATGTGTAAGTGTTCAGACAAACATCAACTGAACCCACACGGAAATGTAATATATGGCATACTGTATGTGTCAAGAGTGATGCTGCCATTAATGTCATACATATCATTGTCACATATATATACATATACATATACATCCTCTGGATATAAGAAGGTATAAGTTTATAACATATCATCATACCATCATAAAATTTATATATTTAAAATTTCCATGATGAATTTTAACAACATGTTGCAAGCATATATACTAACGATATATATTTAATTTATATGTGCAAGTTTATTAAAACAACATACATATAAAAATTCTACATGTTTATGTATGTTTTTTTTTTATTAATTTCTCATAAATTTTTAACATGTCTGTCTTTCCATTCTGGGAAAGTGTTCTGAGAGTTTTGGACCCTTCTGTATATAATATCAACATATACTGACAGGCTTTGGGGTGGATATATAGTTAGGCAATATGTACAATATAAGCATACGTACACAAACATACATATTTGCATGGGCCAGACATATTTTAATTTATATTTGATCTGTTTTTATTATATATATATTACATTTGCATATGGGAAGTCCATTCTGTCTGTGTCTGAGATTCTAAACTGCATGAAAATTTGGCTGATTTTTGTTCTTATTATTGCAAACACTTTTCCAATGTCACAGTATATGTGAATTATGTTGTGACTCAGATATTGTACATGTGGCTGGTAGTCACCAACAACAAGATCATACACGTACATATCTAAAAAAAAAAAGAAGATATTTGATATCAATCTGTGTATACAGGAAACTGATTGAAATGAAATGAAATACAATTATAAAGTTGCAGCTCTGTATTCCATGAATAAACATGATATCAGTGAGGATCTTTGTTATACTGGGCTCCTTGTATTTAGACAAACGACAATCAATTATTCTCAAACAATCTCTATATCTCTTTCATATCACTGCTGTATTGCCTTGTCTTTTCTTTTTTTTCCCTTTTTCTTTTTAGTGTTTCTTTATTTTTTTATTGTCTTTATATCCTGCTACGGCACACGCCACGTGTGCCTGGACACACTCTGTTGTGGCACATGCTAAATAAATACAGGCATTAACTGTTGGACCCTGGTGGCATTATGCAATGTTTAGAAAAAGCAGTGAAGATAAGTATGTGTCAGAACAGGATAGGACATATAAGGCATGGTGACTGTTTGGCCAGTCAAGCTGCAGTCACATAATTAGATTAAAAAGATTGTTGTGTAGTACATCAGTATTTTGGGTTTTGCACAGATATATGGAGATATTGTGTAATTCTGGATTTACTATGTCTACATGTAGTGTTTTCCTTAATTTTCAAATACTACTGTTCAAATACTTTTGACCAAAACCCCTCAACCTCCTACAGCTCCAATGAAGTTGTTTAGTGGCTACTGAGAGACTGAGCCACATGTTTAAGTATTTTTCCAGCTATTTCTAAAGGGAAAAAATAGCTGCATCCACAAACACTTCTAATCTTGATAAAATACAGTACATTTTTTGCTATGTGACTCAAATATGTCGAAGGATAGTTACAAAAAAAATGTTTAGCATATTTGCCCTCCCGTCCCCTGCAGTGCCACCAGGGGATTCAGGGGTATGAGATGGGGAGAGGTAAGTGAGGAGGAGGGTGGGGGGGGAAATTGGGGGGTCGAAGAGAGGTGAGTAAGAGATGAGTCAACAGCCCTCCACTATAAGATATCCTGATGGAGCCTAACAGTGGCATACAACACGGACACCAGCCGAGGTAAGGCCAACTCTCCTCTCCATCTCATTCACCACCTCCTTTTCTCAGGCTTCAGCTCTTCCTTCTTTGTTTCACCATCTGTGTTCACAGATCACACATGGTCTTTCTCCAGTAGTCAGTTTGTTCAACTTTAACTTTTAATATCTCCTCTGGGAATTTTAAACGCTGCATGTATCCGTAATTAATGTGAGAGAAATTCTTGTTGGTTATTTTGTGTGTATCATAGTTGTTTTTTTAGTCAGCTTTTTCCCTTCGGTCTGTTCTTTACAGAGCCTGTAGCATAGATGTAGATGCGCGTAGCATGGTAAACTTGGCGTTGAGAAAGACACCGTTAACTAAAGTCAGTGATCTTTGTACCATTTACAAAGCCAAATTCACAGGTGTCTCTATCACAAATATTTGCTGCCATAATCAAACATATTGAGTAAATTACTGGAAGGAAGCATGTTGATAAGTATAAACTGATGACATGCTGATATGAACTCATGCCTGCTGTCTTAGTGAGATGACACAATGGTGAAACAGCAAATGAATGATGAAGATCTACAAACAACATAAAAAGGCAGAGTGACCTGCTCAATCTCTGATCATGACCAATTTATTTCTCCTCCTAGGCATACACTGCTGTTCTGAATTCTGTACAACTCTGGGACTATGGACTACACTCTGGCTCTCCTGTTTTCTCTACTGCAAGCTTTAAGTTTGTGCACAGCTGCTCCTCTGCCAACGGAAGTTGTGAAGATGAAATCAAAAGTGAAATGGATGGCTGAACAGCTGGTTGTCAGGCTGGACAAAGACTTGCAGGTAATATTTGTAGTTCTGTTTGTGCTGAGAGAATGTGAAATGTTTGCAGGGGTTGAAGTGTTTTTGGACTGAATGGTGTTGTCTCTCTCGCTGCAGGTCCCTGCTGGCCTCACACTCAGTCAGCCTGCTGACGATCTGGATGGACCCGCCTCCATAGTGACAATCTTGGAGGGTTACAACTGCCTGATCTCTGACACCTTTAACGGGGTCTCCCAGGTCAAGTTGGACATCTCTTCGTTGACGGGTTACCTCAATCAGTGGAGGCAGGGGCACTGCAGTGAGCAGCGGCCAAAGCCTCCAGTGTCGGGGCCGCTGCAAAAACTACAGAGTCGAAAAGAGTTCATCCACACGGTGAGCATCGAAGCTCTCATGAGAGTGAAAGAGTTCCTCAATCTGCTGCTGAAAAATCTGGATCATCTTGAGACTTGCTGAAAAATGGACATTAGGACCAATATTTATAAGTCGTTGGCCTGATTCTCTGGATAAGTTTGCATCAGTGATGTCTGACTTAGCATTCCCCCTGGCCATGTTGAACTTTTGCAATGTGTTTTGAAAGAAATTTATTCTTAAACATGCACTTATTTATACACATATTTATTTATCTACTTTATCTATAAAATATGTATTTTGTAGCAAACATTGTCTCTTCATTGGTATGTCTGCAGCAAAAGTGTTGTTTCCATAGGAATGTTTGTATAAAAACTGATCTACAGCATACTTTGCACATGAAGGTAAATCAGCTTCTTATAGTTTGTATTATGACTCCGATGTCGTGTCAAAAAAAAAAAAGGAAAAAGAATTTAACATTAATTCAGTCCTGAAGCTGAATCAGCAACGTAAGAATAATCACAGTGAACAGTGATGTCATGTCTGGAAATTCCTGAAATCCAGGAGGAAACTTGCCAAGAGTGACAGATGTGTTTGTATGAGAACTAGGACAGAACAGGAAGGGTAAAGGGCAACTTTCAGTGCAATATCATCAGCTCTTCCAAAATAACTATTTATAGCATTAGACATTTTGTATATATATTTTTTTTTTTTACAGTTGATGGTATTTTTTTTTATAACTAATGGGTTTAAACTATGAATAAATATTTAACAAAATGATCTTTTTGTCTGAGTAAGTTTGTCAGTGTTGTGTAATGAGTGAAAGAGTGAAAGTGAAAACGCCTACACAGACCAGGTTAATATTAAATGCCATTTGTGCCTGTCCATCTCTTACTCCACTTGTATATTCAGGCTGGTGGGAGGTGTTTATCCAGAGCTATCGGCTTATGATTAACTCCTGTTGAAACTAACATTAAAAAAAGTCGATGAAATGGCGACTATCATCAGGAATTGACACATCTTTGAATCCTGAAACAAATGAGGATTTAATACAAAAATGTAAAGATTAACAATAAAACACTAATTCAAGTGTTTTTGTATATTTTTTTAAAAAGACATGCACAGGAAAACTCTATCCTTACATAATTCAGCTTGTTTTCATGGTAATAAACAAACATGGATTGTAAAATAGTTTGCTCCGTGTTTCCATGAGCATGGATTACGAAAATGCAGAAATAGGATGATGGAATTGAAGTAACCGTACAGTAGATGGGTATCACATACTGTATAATCTGAAAAAAAACTATTGTACTTATTGTAAAACATCAGGATGTTAAATATGGAGCCTTAAAGACTTAAGATTCCAGCACATTTTCTCTTTCACACCCACAAAAATACAAATATACAGTACACACACGCACAGTATTAACTATTAAACCACTTGTTTCTTTTGATAATTGTGTTCCTGTCATTGTTACCCATCAGTTTCTTCTTGTACTGCTCCACCAGGCTGTCAAAAGGGTCTCCGTTCCTTCTCTTGAAATGTTTCTTTCCTGCTTTAACCTTCTGGAAAAAACCAAACCAAATAAAGACGGTTAAGAGGTGTAACAGGACACCTCTGATAAAGTGTCACCAAACTGACAGGCTACTGTTTTAAAAACAAAACTGAGAATTAAACAGCACTGCTGGCAGAGATTAGTGCTCAAAGTAAGATGTGTGATCGTGATGGTTAACGCTTTAGATCATAGCCTGCAACATACAGAGTATTCCTTCCCAATTTACAGTGCGATTGTTCAGTACTGACAGTGGATGGTGTGCAGTGTCAGTACAAAAGCCCCTTTACTCCTGACTTCACATCTTCTTCCCTTGTACCTAATGTATGTATCAGTATTACGGTACTGGAACACTGTTAGTACAAAGAAATTACACAGTAAATTGGGAAGAGTTACACTGTACTTTGCAGGCCTTTACCAGCGTTATCTGTCAAAATGTCATGACATCAAATCAAAGATGGTTACACTCCAACATGTTTTGTTTCATTCAGTTCCAGCAACTTGAAATTATCAGTGCATTTTAAAACTAAAATCAGCCACATTTAAAAGATATGTGAGAAATTGCTCTTTGAAAAGGGCAGATCATTCAATAATGCATTTACAAAGTAAAAACTCCTTTCCTCCTGTTGCACAGAACAGCCGACGTGCCTTCCTCTCCCATAAAGCACTTTCTCAGCGCTTTTTTTAGTTTCAGCTTTTCTGTGTTGGCTTGCATTGTAGTGTTATAGCCATTAGCTAACACTTCACCACCAGTACTCTAAACAAGGTTCTAATCAAGTATGACTGAAAGATCAGGGTGTAAACCACAGTAACACAAGTGTGATGGAGAAATTGTTTCTAAACTCACTTCAAAATTATCCTTGTTCTTATTGTTCATGTTCATCTCTTAAACTTAAAGTTGGCCCTGTGGTCTTATAGACATAGGGCTGCGTGAACGTCTAATAATGTGTAAAACTGAGAGAATCCATATTTAAGCATGACTTAACACTTCACAGATCATGTGAAGAACACATGGTGAAATACCTGATTACTTTCAACCAGCGTCTGACTTCCTAGTTGTTTAATGTAATTTTCTCAAATAACATCCCTGCTGTTTTTCTGCCAATCTTCTTCTAGACAGTATTGTGGTAATACCACTACAATATCACTTGGTGGCGCCAAAACAGAAATATTTTATATGGATTAAACTACTAGAAAACATGAATGAGCAGTCTTCAGTAAATCTGCTGCAGCATTTTATAATGCTTAAATCCAGATCATTTTTGTTTCTAATAAATCAGTGCCTCAGCAGAATATGAATATGACCCCAGATTACGAATAAGCAAGTACAACAGAATATGTATAAACCTGGTTTCTGGGCTGTGTGGGCTTCTCCATCTGTTGTCTTACGTGCTCTCTCCTGTTGGATCCAGGTTTTGCTTTCTTGGGTGGTGGAGCTTGCTGCTTTCCTTTATCACGCATTCTGCAAAAGACAACAGTTCACAGTCTGTAACTTAATCCTGATGCTCACTGTTGAGTCACAGTCAGTATTTTCATACAGGGTTTACAGAGGCAATGTTTCTCTACTGTTTTACATGGCAGTCTAAAACTTGTGGTTTTGTATCCGACAGCACAAAACAGGTCACATCAGTTAGACAAGCTGGGAATGACTACTCGACAATTTGTGGTAACTGGAGTGAAACAGACCCAGATTTTGAGTTATTATTAGCCAGATAATACAAGAAATGAAATTCAAAGAAGTTTTAGGATTCAGACTGCTCGGTTCTTATACTTAAGCAAGTGAACTTGGGTTAAGGCAGATTGCCAAACAAATGAGAGCAAAATTCACTGATACAATGTTGACACAAGCAACAAGTGTGGTACCAAGACACTCAAGTTAAAAAATATAAAAAGTGATCAGGAGTGCTACATCATGTCTATACCCTGGTACCACAATTACTACTTGTGTTGACATAAGAGAGAAGGAGATTTCTCTAATGCTTTTTTTGCAAATGTGTCTAATTTTTATAAATTGACTGAAAATTGATTCACACATATCCTACAAATGTCAGTGTTATGAATTTTTCTGTCACTTTTTATTTGCTTAAACACACAGAGTGACAGGGAGAGTATAGCAGACATGAGACTAGTAAAGGTAATAAAACTGCACCTGATCTTAGGTCCCCGATGAGAAGGCAGATGTAGAACCTTCTTTCGTTTCTTTCCGTTCTCCAAGTCTATGTGCTCGACCTCAGGGTTGGTCTGGAAGCCGGAGTAGCCTCTGTCTTTTTTCTGGTTTTGAGGGGGAGCTGATAAACACAGGAAAAAAGTGGACAGAGAGAAAATCAAAAATCAAAAATAAGAAGGATGTAAATGGTAACAGCAAATGTAAAAGGCTTATGTTTGAGTTTAATCCAGTGTTACAGCCAGTTAAAGGAAATATGGTTTCTCCTCAGCACTAGTGAGCTGTACTGTATCTGTCCTGTGACAGTGCGTCGTTTTTTTTTTTACATGCTTAATAGAAGAACAGGGAATAGCGTGTATGTATCACAGCAGGTCTTCTCCATCAACTATCATAAGCTGTGACATCACTGATTGGGGTGTGTCCAAAAGAACAGGAACCCATTTGAACCTGTGTGAATTAAAACCTCATGTCCGACTGCCTAGTAATATTTTCATACTTCTCCCGTTTCCTGTCAGCTCTGATGAGGACTGTGCTTTTCTTCCACCTTTCCTAGGTCCTGCTCCATCTCCAGCCGCCTGGGACTGAGGATTTGCTCCTCCTTTCACAGGATGATTTTGGAAAAACTGCTGCAAAAACAACCACACAGGATTAATTTCCATTTAGAAATTGAAAAAAAATAATAATAATTTGAACAGGAATTCTAAGTGGCAACTATGACATAGAAACACACCTTGTTTTTTTGCTGTCGCAATTCCTTTATTTTCAGTTTCCTCGAATCCTCCAGGGAGAACTCAACAATAGGTCTCTGCAGGATGACACAAGATTGGACCAGGAAAGGAAATAAAAAGCAAACAAATAAATAAATTTAGAACAAAGCTGATTTTAAACACACTGATAATGATTTCAGCACTCAAGCACTCCAATGCAAAAAAGCACCTTGTGTGACCCAAAGATATCAGGGTTGTTGTTGAGGTAACGAAGTGTGCTGAGAGCATGTTCATGTTCCTGGAACTGGACAAAGCCGTAGCTTAATGACTGTCCCATCGACTGACCCTTCTGTGGCTTCTTGTCATACATCACCCGACACTGAAAGGAGAAACGGGTGTTATACAGGTGACAACGATACCCCCTACTGGGCACAACTACACAATTTTTTAATTCTATACCTGCCAAATAGTAGTGTTTTCCAAAACTGTAGTAAAATAACTATCTATTCAGCACTGCCATTTTCAATGAAATGTCTACCGGCATACCATGATTTCTCACCTCTGTGATGCGGACTCCCTTGCCGCCCTTAATGGCTTGAAGGCAGAGGGCTTTGAGTTTTTTATTGTCCACTGACTTGGGAAGGTTATGGACACACAGACGAGTCTTTGACACAAACACGCTTATGTCCCGAAGCTTGGCCCTTTTTACTTCTTCAAACTAAAGGAAA
The DNA here is from genome assembly GCF_021018895.1 of Seriola aureovittata. Taxonomy (NCBI): domain Eukaryota; kingdom Metazoa; phylum Chordata; class Actinopteri; order Carangiformes; family Carangidae; genus Seriola; species Seriola aureovittata. Next base: position 15,416,859 of record NC_079373.1, read on the forward strand.
CAGACAACACCAAATACATGAGGTGAATCATGGGTAAGAGACATGCTTACAAATCTCTCAAAATCATGCATTAAAGATCGTGTTGAAGAAACTCACTCTTGTTCTTTTGATCATGTCTGCTTCAGGTACACCCTCTGCAGCCTTGGTTCCAGCACGGATCACTGGGCATTGAAAGCAAAAGAGAATGACAAACAGTGTAAGAAGTAGAATTGATCTAGAATCAGTTCAGCAATGTAGTGTGACAACTTCTAATACTGTAATAGGGACCTCACAAGTCAGACATGGCTTGCATCTCACATGGAGATATCTTGATTCACAGTTTTCATGTGGAATGCTATGAAATTTACATCAAATCTGCATGAAGCAAAGCCCTTCAATCAAATAACTCTGTGTAAGACGAAAGGGTAAAAAGTAAAGATGAGTGAGAAAACAAAGGAGGAGAAAACAGGAGTATGAAATGGGTTTACTCACATCCCTCTCTGGCCAAGTACAGGTTCCTGGTGCCCGTCTCCACTTTCGCCTTATTGACCTTCAGTTTGGCAGCATCTTCTCTGGTCACTGCTGCCACAATAAACAGTTTTCTGCCATCTACACGGATGCCACCATTCTGCATCAAACAACACAGCGTAACAACAAGGCATCAACCCATTGCACAAAACACAGAAACAGATGTCATACTATAAAAAGGCAGATACATGGAATATATATGGTTTATTATTCAGAATTCATGCAGATTACAGATCGCAGATTACCTCCGCCTCGTCCTGTGCTGCAGCCATGCATTTGTCTGCAGCCTCTTTAGTCTTAAACTGAGCAAATGCACAACCTGGCGAAACAACAAATCCAAAATGAGTCAATCAGCCCGTTTTCTAAAACACGAGAGAGAGGACTGTTTCACTGATGACTGACCCTTTGAATGTTCTGTGTCTGGGTGGAGAACAATCTTTATGTAGTTAAGCTCTCCGTACTTTAGGAGAACTTCCTCAAGACCCTCTTCCTCAGTGTCAAAGGACAGGTTCCTAATTCAGATAGATAGTGATAACATAACAAGGATTTTTTTTTTTTTTTTTTTTTAAGTTGAGAAACAAGGTACAGTGAAATAAACGAAAGCGGGTTTAAGATTGAGTCGGGAGAAGAATTGCCAACCTGATGAAAATTGTTCTTCCCTCTTTCACATCTGAAGGAAGAAGTTTCTTTGAGGCTTTCTTCTGAGCTGGAGTAAAAAGCAGCAGACACACCAGGTCAAAACAACATTTTCATGAAAGAAAGTATTTACAATACGTGCATGAACATCTACTGAGAATGTATACCTGATCCCCCTTCTTCGTCATCCTCATCCTCCTCATCTTCATCCTGACTGTCATCTTGATCCTCATTTGAATCAAGGCTACTCTCATCATCATCGTCTTCTCCCTCCTGGGACACATCATCATCATCATCATCATCATCATCGCCGTCGTCGTCCTCCTCCTCCTCGTCATCCTCACTGTCTTGTTCCATACTATCATCTTCGTCATCATCATCATCATCATCCGCCTGCTGCACAGCTGGTTTCGAACTGACTCTGTAGAAAGGTGCAAGACAAAATTAACCAGGAAAGTTAACCAGATTTTAACACCTCATCGCATATCAACAGAACCATATAAATATTCAGGGTTCACACTTTTTCTTCGCAGGTGCCGCTTGTTTTTTTCCTTTAGCGTCGTCTTCAGTGTCACTTTCTGAGTCTGACTGTTTTCCAGCTGCCTCTACTGTAGTCGTATTTCCTGTGGAGGTAAACAAAATATTGTTAATCATTACCCTCTTTGCTTTGATGAGCGACATACCGTCTGATGACTACGAGGACACAAAAAGTGTTCTCTTTTTCATGTTCAATGAGTTGTAGATATTAAAAAGAGACGTAGATGACGACTCTTGCAGAAAATTACCTGCAATTGGGGGTGGCTGTGTGGCAGTGAATTTGTCCTTCGGGATAGCCCAGTCAACTGCTACCTGCCGACCTGTGAGTAACACAATATTGTTTAAATATGTCACACTATCCAAACTAGATAAAGGTTTGTTACTCAAAGTGGGATGACAACAACAAACCATGTTCTTCACAACAGTAACTAAAGTGTCTCAGTCACTAACCTTTGATCTCCTTCAGGTTCATAGCATTAAGCGCTTTTGCTGCCTCAGGCACATTTTTGAGCATGACGAATGCGAATCCTCGCATCTTCCCATCTATGCAAACAAGAAAACAACAACAAAAAAAAACAGACAGATTAAATACGTGATGGACATGACCCCACAGTCACACGACAATTCAAATGTTGCTCAGCGTGGTTGTAAGAATTCAAACATTTTTACCAGGTTTCAGGGGAATTTTGGCCTCAAGAACTGTTCCAAACTTGGCAAATTCCTCCTTCAAGTCATCTTCTGAACACTGTAACACAAAACACCCCACAGGTCAATCAACAAGTGTCCTCAGTGTTCTCGGCAAATAACTATGAATTTCAGGGAATGGATCAACGTGTGCATGCCAATTCTTGACTTTCTTCATTTTGAAGCTCACTGTACCTTAAAACTGAGGTTCCTTATGATAAGTCTTGATTTTTGTTTATTCCTGAAGCCCTTAGGTTTTTGCTCCTTCTCCTTTGGTGCTGCAGTTGGCTCTTCAGGTCCTGAATGAAAGGCATGAGCAAGGTTATCAAGTAGACATAGTGCTAGAGCGCTTCCAAACAACTGCTTGATTATGGGACATGTCTTCATACGCACCTGTTTTCTTTTTGTCTCTTATTTTTTTCTTCGCTACTGACAGGAAAACCCTCTGTCCGTCGTATTCTTTTACTTCTTTCAAGGCTCGCTTTGCATCTTCCTCCATGGAATATGTGACATAGCCAAACCCCCGACATGTTTCTGTGCCTGGTTTACAGATGAGAATAAATTATTTATGTTGTCACTTATGTTGCGAGTTTTCAACAGTTACAGGATCAAGTGTCAGTCTATCTGATCTATCTCCACTTGGCTTCAGTTGGTAAAATGAGGGACAACACTAAAGCCGTAGTGTAAGCACCAACTACTACATCTATTCAATAAGTGCAAGGAGATCAAGTATAGTGCACCTAAAGTCCCCGAATAAATGAGTGTCAACATTACCTTTCTCTCTGACCACGAAGCACTGCTTTATTGGACCAATTTCAGAAAATATTTCCTCAAGACGCTGATTTGAAGCTGCAGCTGGTAAAGAACGAACGAATATAGTCTGAGCTGGCATGGCTCCGCGCTGCCAAGCTAACGTTAGCACGATATGTTAGCCTGTGTGGCTCGGTGATAATTCACAATCTATTGTCTGATTTGTTAACAATCCAGTATTAGATGTCAATATTAAACTATTCGATGTCAAACGAGCTAGCGGGATGAAAACATATCACAGTTTAACTTGCACGCCATTAGCAGTCGGATTTAATCGCATGTTTACATATGTGGGCAGACATCTTAGAAAGTTACCGGAAGTTGTCACTTCTCGCGTTTACCAGTAAAAATGTGTTCAGTGGCGCCGCCTGCGGCCCCGGAGGTGTCAGCTTGTCAGGTAAGTTAGACATTTACAGCCGCTTCTTCACATAAATCACAAAATAAATACAGAAATGGATTAAATCCAGTGGGCGACAAACAAGTACAATTTAACAAAAATAATTAAGAAAATAGAGATTAAAGAAACACCCTTAACTCTTTTCTTTAAATAATGTCATCATCACAGGTCCAAAACATCACATTTTCAGATACTTTTAAATATTGTGTACCCTTTAACATTATTTCTAAATACACTTCTAGTAATATGTTGCAATATAGAATGTGCATTTAATGCGAGTTAAATATATTTTAGCTAAAAATTTTACACAAACGTGCAGAATTGTGCTTGAAAAATAAAGAATAAAAAACTAAATAAACTGTACATTGAATCTATGTGTGATATATGAATAATTTACACTATGTATATACAGATGTCTACCGTGAGGGTCAGAGGTGTGAAAGAAAAACGGAGGATTGGAAGAATTAACAAGAGATGTAATATACAATGTAAATGATGTGATAAAAAAAAATGCAATAAATGAATGCATAGGGCCAGGTGAGCAGTCTGGCCTATGAGGAAGGGAAGTAAGGCTCCCGTTCCAACACGGAGGAAGCTTGTTGAATGGTGACATGGTAGGAATGAAGTCCTGTATCGTTCTTTGTCACAGCTGGGCTTAAGTTAAGTAGCTTACTAGACTAGTGTTACAGCTATTCCAGTTTCTCTTCAGTCTATTTTTTCCCATCGGAAACAGACTGTTCTACATTACTACAGTCACCATGAATTACTTTTTTGTGTACATCGTCTCTTAGTACCTTCAAGATGGAAATTAATGGTGCGCATACGCATTAATGCCACTTTAGCACAGAACTGATAATAACTTTCCATTTAAATACATTTTTGACTTTTCTATAAATGAATTTGAAAAAACATCATACCTCAAAAAAGTTGCTCCCATATTTATTTCCAAACCAAACAAAAGGCACAATAAAATGTTGACAAAAACTTGTTTGGAATATAATTGCACATATCAGAATTGTATTCAAGTTCAAGTTATGAAAGACAAAGCTTTAGTGTTCAACAACCACCTTCAAGACATTTTGGAGGTTATCTGGTATAGTGTAACAGTCACAGACGGGGCTCATTAAAATTGAAGAGAGGTAAACCTTTGTAAAGTCTGACAGTTTTGGAAAAACACCCATATAACTGATGGATATCACAGGTTATCAGTGTAATGTAACATGTTTGGTAAAGAACGTATAAAAAAAAGACCTCTTGAGACACCTCTGTCTGAAGGAGCCATGTGAACTGGAGGGTGTTAGGGTGTTATCAAAAGGTTATTGTTCAGCAGGGTCAACAAACACCTACAAGGTGGAATTCCTTGTGGAAGAAGAGATATTCTTCATGGCACAAGTCAAAACAATCAGTGGTCCCTGAAGATTGTTTGCATATCTATGAACGGTTATTGCGTAGAGAAAGTAGAAAAACAAAGCATGCACAATGGCTCATATTCTGTTTCACAAAATAACCTTTGTATTGCACTATAAATCTCCTTTCTGGCTTTATACATTATTGACTGGAAACTGTAATGTGGAGAGGTTTCTGAACATCGTGACATTCATTGAAGACACTGGAAGGTTTCACAAGTGACAGGTTTCATTTCCCTGTGTTCGCCGTCACTGTGCCGATGTGAGGAATGTAACTCTACATCTTTACTATGCAACTTATTCAAAGCAGCAATTTACTTCCTGAGATGAGAGTACAACCAACTTGTAAACAGAATCAAGGGTACAGAATTCAGACAATGTCAGACAAGTTTAAAAAACAGATGCTTTGTTGAGGAGGTGTCCTGAGTGTCCTAATATCTTTGTCCATAACCAGTGATTGCTGTGGTATTGGAACACACTTTTCTTTGAGACTCTATTAATCAGGTCAATGAATCATAAGTTTAAAAAAGTCTTTTCATATATTGTCATGACACTTGTTGTATGCACTTTAACATAAAGCATGTTGAGTTTACCTGTAACACAAATAGCCTTGCCTTACAATGCAAATGTGCTTGTGGTTATCTCTGCTCACATCTTTCTACTGCATTCATCTCTAAGAATAACTTTGAACAGGAAAATGAAGAACAGTATTTAACACATTTGCTTTGGAAATTAGGGTTTGGGAAGTAGTTCAGATACTGTTTGAGTTCTGCTTCTTCACAAAGACACTATGTCGTAAATTTGGTTTCATTAAGGTAAGGTAAAAACGTGTGATTTAATTATTAATTTAAAAGTATTTTATTTACACTGAAATAGAGTTGCACTGAATAGTTGATTAAAAGAAAGAAAAATAATTGTGTTTTTGATGGGACATGATAGTAAGCTGAAACTGTAGTTGCACTTTTTATGCATAACGAGGAATAAATAGTTTTTTTTCCCCATCACTTCATCAAACTTGAATTAAAATGAACAGGACTGATAGCTGACCATATCGGAAATGAATCTATATAGCAACACACCATAAGCTAACAAACACTTTAAGTTAAGTTTAAGAAAAGTCATGCTAATATGGTATTAGGTTGTAATGAAACCATCTTACATTTTGGCCTTCAACGGAGTGATTTGGAGTGAACAGAGGAACAAGTCGAGGGTGGTCAGATACTCTTGTGGGTGCCTCTTTAGGTGACCTGCATGTGTTGAATCCTCCCACTTCTTTGCTGTGATGTTTATCCCACACTTCCGCCAGTAATCGATCAGATCCTCCATAGATCGCGCGTCGCTTAACGCATCGTTCTCGCAAAAGAAGAAGAGTGCAGGAGCAGGGATGGGAGTGTTCCAAAACACATCGATGCTTGTGTTAAAATAGTCCACCGTTTGGTGTTTGAACATGCCAAAGTACAGCATGCTTATCTTTTTGACCAGAGTCTCAAAACGAGGAAACACAGTCTTCCCTAGACCTGGACAGAAAGGAGAAAACCGCACTTAATTCATTTGCACTGAAACAACATTCATTCCTTTTCATACATGTATCATCTTTATGAATGATTGTGCATAATAATGGATACTAATGACATGATATGAATGAATTAAATTATGTTAACACTGAACTAACCTATGGCCATCGTCTCCAGAGAGCCCACCACCAAGCTATCGAAGACTTGGCCTTTGATCCTCTTAGTGAGCGACTGATATTTCTGTGTGTCCTGGGACACGTGCACCAGCAGTTGACTAAATGTGTAGCCACCGATAGAGAAGGCATGGACAAGAAGTGGGCGGGATGCGAAGCGCTCGCTCTGGAGCAACTCCAGCAAACTCTTTCCATGATCCAGACCCCAGCGAGGCCAAAGGAACTCTTGCACCTTGTGAGTGAAACAAACAGAAAGTGGAATCACTTGAGTCTTTGGGGATGTGTAAAAACTTTCCATTAGGGCCACAAATCACAATGAAATCACAATGATGATTATTCGCCAAACACTGTCTTATGTGTCTTTTATATTGCGATTACTACAGTATACAGAAAATGTTTCAAGCCTTGAAACCAGCATACATGTTTACCATCTTACACTCTTCTTCTTCCCTGCCTTTCATGGTGCATTGCTATGTATGTTGGTACTTCACTGCACCTTTAGGTCAGTTTAATGCTGACCACACTGCATGACCACAGTGTAACACCACACTGTACTGACTCCCTCATTGCAACCACACAACTCACAGAATTGCCTGCAATAGCTGCTCTTCCAGCTACAGCTCTGAACTTTTCCCAGACTCGCCCTCAACGGCCATACAACCTGCACAACAACTTATCTATGAGATGACCCTTTGCACCACTCCCTGACAGTGGCATATGTCTTGTTTGTTGTTGTAAATGTGTGCATGTGGGTTGTTTTCAAGTCAGGTGTGTTCACAGTGATGTAGGATGTGGATCATTCCTAAACACACAAGTGTGAACAGTCACAACAAGAAGATCAGATCTGAGCAAAAAGAAAAAAAATATTTGTCGTGAATATTAAGGCATGTAATGTGAATTTTGCCTATAGAGTTCAAGGGGTTAATAATTAACTCTTATCTTGTTTGAACACAGTTGACCTACAAAACCAGTTCCCTATAGCTATAGACGCATAGCTAGTGCTAATAGCTAACTAAGTGCAGGAGAAACCACATATTTGCTGCTAAAACTTCAGCATAAATCATAATAATTCAGCTGAGTCAGTCATCATGATGTCGATACCAATTATTTGTGGTTGTGACAGAACTGACCATGTACAATAGCATCCTTCGTGTTTTGTCGGTCACTGATTTATATTGTCCTTACCTCACTCTCCACTACAAGCACATCGAAGCCGGTGCGGAAGTAGATTTCGCAGTACTTGGCAACAGCTTGGGGACGCGAACCCAACCACGGCAGCATCAGCATGAGAGGTTTAAGGTCTTGAGAGGCTTTGGTCTGACATCCCGAGGCTGGAGATGCTATTTCGTTCACGTAGAAAGTGACATTCTTACTGAGGCGGTGGGCTGTAATTCCTCTGCTCAGGGCTGTTCGGGACAACATAGCTGCTGCTGCCAGGCTTCCCGGTGGAGTAAGGGCGGGGGGGAGGGGGGGGTGCCTGCAGAAAAAAGGAAACAAGGGACAAGAATAAATGAATGAATAAATGAATGAATAAATGAATGAATGAATGAATCTGAATGTTATAAACCCAACATTAACTGTATCTCTGCTACTTTTTTAAGAGATAACACATACGAACACAACGCTAACGCAGAAAAACAAGCCTTTAACTGTCTTTAACTGTACATTACGTCAATTCTAAAAGTGTTCGTAACTATAAAATTATATCTGAAGCCCCTTACTTAAGTTACTAACCAGGTGTTGGTTTAATGCCAGTGATGCTAACACATCGTTGGACATAAGTCCTCTGTCAACAGTCGTTATGAAATGTATTTACATAGACTTGTCCTCTCCGAGCTTGCAATTCTTCTTCATGGGTGTTTTGACCTTATTTGCATCTCAGGCGAACTGCTGCCCCCTTTCGGTAACAGACTGCCCGTGAACGAACTATCTATCTATCTATCTATCTATCTATCTATCTATGGTGAAATTGGTGACTCGACTCTGATGTGTTTATAGGGGCTTTATCATAGGCCCTGTTGTTTGTGGTGTCATGATTTTAGATTGTCCATAGATATTACAGTAACATCTTTATATATAATAATGATATTTATGTAGTGCACATTCATATCCTTTAATATAATGGTGTTGTATTGGTATGGCATTGTAGTATATTGTATACAGACCAACATTTACAGTGTCATTAATTATTTGTTACAAAGTCGATACTATAGTATCTGCCATCAAGTCACTAAATGCCAAAAGGACAATTATATGAAGTTTTCCCTCCACATAATATCCAAAGACATATGTGTATTTCTAATGGTGGAGGAACAAACAGATTAAGAAAATGTGCAAATTTGAGGATAGAATCAAAGATTTGTTTCTAAATGTGGAACATTGTCATCATGTTGACAAATCAGCCAGACTTGGGTTACCGGTACATTATTATGATAATGTTAACCATGGATAACCTTAACATTTACCCTGATCACTATGACCTCCTTTGTTGGACATTTTATGATCATGCTTGTATGGACATGCTTATTAGGAGCTCAACATACAAAAATTACATATTTTTTAAAAATTATCTCATCTACATCCATTATCCTAACCAGGGTCATTGCTTGCTTTTATCCTCCTCTTTGCTTGTGCAGCTTTGTTTCTGTGTCTTGTCCTGATTGTCCACATTCCCAGCTGGACCCCAGTCCCTGCTGACTTTGTCTTGTTGGAGGATGACTTGTCTAAACAGAAACCAGTTGCCCAATGAGTTAGGATAGCAAGTGTGAGGCGGCAATAATTTGGCCATGTCCCTCACTGAGCTCATATGTTTGGCCTGTCATTGTCCGTTTCCAGTCCCTTTAGTTACGGCTGGGTTGGTGCTTTCCTGTATCCTCATCAGACAGCGGGTTATTCACACCCCTCGGGAAGTTGCTATCTTCACCACTGACTGACTGTCTAATGAAATAGCCTTCACTGTCTTATGTGAAATCTGAATCTCATTGATTTAAGCAAGTTTTTTTTGTTTTTGTTTTTTATCCTGCAAGCAGCAGCCTGTGCAGAGGCAAGGTAGAATTCAGGAGACAGTTGGTAAACTGCTCTCTTCATTATTGGCTGTGGTATTTGCTGTCACAGCCAACATTATTCTTGGCATACAGATTCAGCGTGTATGTCTTCATCTCTTTGTGTTTTGAGCTAAATATATGTTTGGCAGATTTGTTTGGAAAGCAGTTTGATCCCTATTTATCTCATTTTTTGTTGGACAGAAGAAAAATCAATGTGCATTTGGCAGAATGCCCACACAACAATAAACCTGGCTTAAAAATCCCTGTGCCCTGCTAATTCAACAGTAGTAGTCAATGGAGAGTTTAAAACAGAACTTTTCAGATCCTTACATCAGCCAGCCAGAGAAAGAATACAATGTGTGGCTGTGCTTTAAACTCTCTGGCTCTAAATGCATCCAAAGGTATGTGGATCAGTGTCTATTTTAGAACCATCCTTGGGAATTGAATTAGGCCATGAGGCTACTAGATTTCCCCCATTGGGTAAAAACAGAACACAGGAACATGTCTGATAACATTGGAAGGAGGAAAATAAAGAAAGCTATAGTAACAGGGCATCATCAGAGAGAGATCACACATGGCTCTGGCCTCAATAATTGGCATGGCAACAAGGTCACAGTTTAACAATGCTTTGCTAAAAAGTGCATGAGCTAGGTTCATAGGAGGTGCTGTATGTACATACACACACAAGTAACCACTATCATGCATTATGCATGTATGCTATAAAAGAGAAATTCAGCTTCGTCCATTGCTGTGACATGTTTCAAACAGAGCTGCTGATGTGATGGCTATTAAGAGGAAGGGCACAGCATCAGTTGTAAATTACACTCAGTGGCATGTATTGATCTGTAGCATTGGTTAGTTTAGTGCAGGGTAATGTCTGCCTGTTGGTTGATGAGCCTTTCTATGTCCCTACAACATATTCTTCTCTTCTCTTCTCTTCTCTTCTCTTCTCTTCTCTTCTCTTCTCTTCTCTTCTCTTCTCTTCTCTTCTCTTCTCTTCTCGTCTCTTCTCTTCTTCTCTTATACATACTGTACATCATAAACACCAGAGGGATGTGTGTGAGTACATGTGTGGAAGAGAGACAGTAGAAGGGGTTCCTATGCAACGACAAAAGCGATGATACTCAGTGTGGGGTGGATGATGCCTCCGATTTAGGAGAATGGGATTGTGCAAACAGCCAAACACACTGTCAGATCAGCGCAGCGGCAAAGTGTGGGACAGCGGGGGTTGTCAAGAGGAGGTGGGGTCTGTCCCATGTGTCGAATGTCTGATGAAGAGAAGAGGGGCACAGCACAGTGAGTATGAAAGGACACAGAGTGCTACGCAGAGAGAGACTGCAGGCATGCAGCAACACAGAGCGGCATATATGTTTAAAGAGGCTGCAGCAGAGTGGGCTGTTGATGAGGTAAGAATGCTGAAACGAGACTGGCTACGGGAAAAAGAGCAATTAATGTATCTTCATGCGCTGTCATTAGGTAGCTCTATCACTGACACTAATGTTTGTACTGTGTGTATGTCACAGGACTTTATAGGGTAAAGGTGTAGGCTGTTTACATGTACCTCACTGGAATGCTTTTCATATACAGTATTTGCTCTTTAGTACTCCACATGCAGAGACCAATGCTATTTATTGCAGATATCCTAACAATACACAGTATTTGATGAGTGTTTACACTGATTGTGTCTTGTAAGTGACTCCTCTCTCCTTTATCTCCCAGGCGTATTAAGCATAATATACTTGGAGACCTGACTTTAGAGACCTGTCAAACATGTGATTGGACAAAAACACCACAAACATACAGCATGTGACTTTGCGGTGGAGTTTACGGACCCTCACCATGCTCTCTCTGTGGAATCTTTATCTTCTCCTCCCCCTCTCATTGCCTCTCTCACTTCATGTCACAGCCTTAACTGGAGAAAATGTCAAGGAAACACAACAGCTAGACACAGACACGGCCGTGCAGCATCTCACACAGCCGTCACAGAGAGTGCATGGATCTGGTTTAGCTCCGGTGAATCCCCTGTTTGGACCCGAGAATGTTGACTTCCTGGGTCTACCTGTGAGTTGGCCCTTATTGTCATCTGAGGAATCAGATAGACAAGGTGTGATCGGGGAGTACACTGATTTACAAGAGAGCACAGAGGCATCTCTTGTGAATCCCAATGAGAAGGGACTTTTCCTATCCAGACCCACAGATAGTGCTACAGAAGATGCTACCTCTAAGGAAAGTAAACAACCAATAAGGTCTTCATCAGGAGCAGTACCGCCTCAACCTACCCAGGAACAAACAGTCAAGTATCAGCCAGCTGAGACCAGCACTGGCTCTATATTGAATTCTACACAGACTGGAAAGAATCAGCTAACTTTCCCGGCCTCGCAACACAAGACAACTGATAGCCACTTACCTTTTCTTCTGTCTGGCTCACTTCCATCAGACGGACCAGACCAGGACTCAACTTCACCGCTGTCTGCTGGACCTGGGCCCAGCCCTGAGCACACCACTCAGCCCATTGCCACTAGCAGCTGGGCATGGACCACGGACCTTTCTGTTACCACACAGGGAAAGACACAGGAGGGGACTGTCCCAGTGAAAGAGACTGGAGATGGATTGGTTGATATTACTGACCGTGTTGTACACAGAGGAGCTGTTAGCATGGAGGCAGAAAAAGGTAAGAGTCCCTCCTAAAGCCATCATTCTTTATTTTTCTAACCTGACACAAATCACAGTGAACACTCGTCATATATGGCCTGTTGTGTTGTGAATGGTAGGATTTATAGTGTCGTCCTCATTAAATATCCAAAATAAAAGACTCCAAGTGGATGTGTGACTGCAGTGTTTGTGATATGCATTCCACTGGCAGAGGCACTTGTTTTACATTCACAGGATGGTTTGCATCACCTCACTCCCTCAAGCTTTCACTCCTCAAAAATATTTCCCTCCCTCTTCCCCGACCCTCTCTCCCTCATTTTGTGCTCTCAGTCCTTTTATCATAGATTCTCCAACTCAGTCCTCCACTCTCTTGTTAATGTAGAAACTCTTCATTCCCATTGCAACCAGTGTCCATTACCCACATTCAATGATTCAATGTGGTGCACACCTGAACATGCAGTATTTACTACACACACAGACACACAGACACACGCACGCATGCACACACACACACACACACACACACACACACACACACACACACAAGCGCACACACACACACACACACACACACACACACACACACACACACACACACACACACACACAATAACACTCACTTGTCAAAGTAAATGATGTGTTGTGTCCACAAGCACATAGGGGGAGGAGGGCTTTGACAGAAATATGTGACAAATGACCATTCCTCAATCTGCCTATGAATTTCATACTAGGGACAATTTTCAGTCTAACAGCCAATTTGTTAATTAACTACCAAATGGTACTTGTGTCACATCAAAATGATTTTTTTTTTTTTGTAGATTTTGAAGTGACTACAGAGACAATCTCATGTTTGTTTCATTGCTTGTTTGCTGCTTCTGCATCAACACAATCACTCAATGACTAATGGAGGACCACAAATAGGACGCATTCCATTTATAACCAGTGTGTTCCCACTGCTTCACACAGTTTACTCTGGAGGTTATTTCACTTAGAGAATGAGATGCTTACATTTATTGAGTGACACCATCACAATGGTCATCATCTGCAGATTCTTGCTGAAAGAATGCAACATTAAAGATAGAATAACACCTTTTCATCATGCTTTGTAATAGCCACACAAAATGAAAGCAGCAATGAGGTCAATACTGGCTAATCAACACACATCTCTGTCTCTCTTACAGGAAAACCCACACACACACACACACAAACACACACACGCACACACACACGCACACACACACACACACACCACGTGCTCATGCTCCCACTCTCTGTGACCTAGTTAGAGATTCCCAGTTACGAGCCTGCTCTGTTTTATTATGGATTAACTTCACACACACGACAGATTCCACCATGCTCTCTTTTTGGACAATAAAGACTGTGAATATAATTTATTTTGGCCTGTATTCATTGTTAAGATCGTTATGTTGTTACATTTATACCATCATTATTAAAATTGCTAGGAAATTCCTATTAAAATTGCAAGACTATAATAGCAAGAGCCACACTGGTAATAAAGTAAGGCTGTATTTTGCTGATGTTCTGCAGGTAAAGTTTAGCATATTCAGCATGTTATTTTAGTGTGCTAGCTCGGTCAGTTAAAAACTTTCACCTATGATATATTTTTTACCTTTTGGTTACCTGTTGACACAACAAATACATTGGTAACATGTTATTTTACTTTACTTGTTTTACAGATGACTCCAGGCACAATGGCCTGCCTGTCTCAAAGACCAGTAGCACACTCTTGATTGATGGTAACATGGACACATCTGCAACACCCTGCAAAACAACAAACCAGTCCTGGACTCCCACCTACCCAGACGATTTTACTCCCGACGAGTCCCTGCGCCCCTCTCTGGCTCTCAGCCCTGGTCTTTACGTCCCTCTGTATTCGGACTGGAACTCTGCCCTTGCCACATGGGGATTTGCATGGGAAGCTCATATCTATGGCCTAGGGTCTGTCTTCACTGTGTTCAGCCTAATCTCTGTGGTCTGTCTGTTAGGCCTTCCCTTGCGGTGTCCCCCAGGAATCCCCTACTTCACCCTCTTGCACTTGTTCCTCCTAGCATTTGCAGGGATCCAAGCTTTCTGTTTGCTCTATGATGCTTATAGTCACCAAGACCGTCTCCCCCCTCTGGGCTCTCTGATGCTCTCTGAGTTACCCTTTCCCTGTTTGATCTCAGCCTTCTCCCTGGCCTTCCTCCTTCTTTCATTGCGCTCACGCATGCGTCTTTCACTCCCACTTGCTATTTCCACCTCATTTTCAGCCTTGCCCAAACCTCGCCTGTTACTGTGTGTGTCCCTGTTACATTTCGGAGTCTCTTTAGGGTGTGTTGGCCTGCTCCAGCTCTTCCACAGCCTCCCCACCATGATCCTGATCTCTCCTCATGGTCTGTTTGTGTTTCTAACCATCTTTCTCTCATGCTCCTACCTCATCTTCTATTGCTTAATAAGAGTCGACACAAAACACATCTACAGGCTGAATGACAATGGAGAGACTGGAGGATCTCCTGAAGTGATGCGACCTGCAAATTGCCCCTTTGCCAAAGTGGAAGACTGGCACAGGGCAGCAGGAGCTGGAGTAGGAGCTTCGTTGTGTTTGTTAGGGTGTGGGGGTCTACAGCTTTATGGGATCCTGCATGCCCTTGGTTTAGGTGGTGTTGATGGATATGGGTTCCAGCCCTGGTCCTGGTGGGGCTACCAAGTAGGCTGCAGACTCTGCGAGATTGGGGTGTGTCTAGGTTTGTCTCTCATTGGCACACACCCTCTATTCTGTCACAACAACTCCTCGATCAAGACCATAACTCACCCTCGGCCAGGATCCTGGTCCCGCCTCTCCTGCAGCTCCCCTTCACGAGGGCTAACCCTTCCCTCTCATGGAGGCGCAAACTCTCCTGTTCTCTCTTCACTTGATTCCTGGTCCCAAGGTAAGCAAGAAAAGCTGGTGGTCTGTGATGTCATCAGTAAGGGACAGTCAGAGGCTCTTCCTCTTTGTTCAATTGTGGATCCTCCTGGAAATGGGCTAGATTGTCTCCCAAAATCCAGCCAAACACGGACTACTATACTACCTCTACCTACACCCCCAAGCCCACCTCATAAGCCTAAAAATGCAGTTGAGTCTGAGCTATCTTCACTGGATAGCTTAGGTCTAGAGACTGACTCTACTGTGGACCTGCGGCCCCCATCTCCCATAGACTTGTCTCGCAGTATTGACCAGGCTCTGTTCAGTGAGTCCCTGTTCTCGCACAGTATTTTTGGTTTGCCAAGGCTGTTCCATGCTTCTTCAAGCCATTCCTTGAGTTCTCCTAGCCAAGGTACATCAAAGCAAGGTCCCAGTTCTGTGGAAAATGCTTTATTCCGAACCTCTTCCTGTGGAGACATGGATCAAGAGAAAGCCCTGCCTAGTTCTAGATCTTCCCAGCCACAGCCAGGCTCTTTGACATCTCAAAGCAAGACACCAGAGCAATGGGACTGGAAAGATAGTGTTTCTGGATCAACCCAGGGTCTGTGCAGCAATCCTAAGGTGACAGGAAAGCTGCGCTCACATTCCTGGGCCAACAGAGGGCAAAGCTTTGCTCAGCACAGTCTTCCACGAGCAATTCCCCACCTGTCTTACCACAGGCGTTACCGAACCCTGAGCTTGGCCTCCCAGGACATCCAGGGTTCTGGCCGACTGGCAGGGACTAAACACCTGAGTGAAAGCAAACAGCTGGAATGGGATCTGGCTGTACAGGCAGAGTTTGTCAACGTGTGCAGACAAATTGATGCTCTGAGTGTTTGCAGTGACACCATTGAATTGTAGGAAGTCCAGCTGTGAGTGGAATGCAACCGACATTGTAGCAGGAAATAGCAGAATCTGATTGTGATTTAAATTGTACATCATAAAAGTCATACAGGTGAAATAATTACCTAACTAATGAAAGGACAATGGACATTATTGATGCAATATGTAGACCCAACTTAGTCTCTGCTGACTTTGTCACAATGTTTTCAGCAACTTATGCCCTTAAAATATTGTTGTAAAATTTCAAATCTAAATCTGTGCTCATTCCACTTCAGGAGGTGTAATATTTGTATAACTGACATGTTGAGCTTTTTGACATTGAAGCTGTCCTGCAAAAAGAAACTCCAAAAGTCTATGAAAGGAATATGAAGAAAAACGTTCTTCATATCCCTTTGGACAAACAATATGGATTCAAAAAAAGTTTAATTTAACACTGTTGATGTACTTCTGTGTTTTCCGCAAAAGAAAAAGTAAAACATGCTCATTAACATATAATGTGATAATTCCATTTGACCTCTTTCCATTTGTGATAGTATCACCTCAGACACAATTTCATGTACATTGGTAAACAATATGAAGAAATATTAAAATCTCATTGTGAGAGGGAGCTAGAAACTACAGTCTGTTTGTGACAGTGAAGCATAATGTTTTTGCCATCACATGATCAGTACCTTGATGTCCATTAAGTGAACAGAGTTGGTAAACTTATACTCCATCATAGGAAAAGACATTTAGGTATTTAGTAGTTTTCACACAGGATAATATGTTCTCTTAGTGTGGTGCAATGAACATGGAAATTTGAGGAAAAATCATATTTACACAGGATGAGTTTGTGTTGCTTGCTTAGCCAACCATTTGAGTGGTATTGTTTTTTAATTTTTACAAAATTACATTTACTATATTTTTACAATATTGACCTCAAGTGGTATTAACACAATTTTCTGGAGATAGGACAAAAAATGTTGTCAAAATTATCTTTATTCATGTAATACTATTTACAGTAAATATAATTCTGAAGCCTTAGTGTGAATGATAGACAAATAGCTCATTTATTTGGTTGGAAGTTATTGCGTAATTCAGATCCAGTGTTTATCATAGAGCAATATATAATACCAAAGATGTGAACCTTCTAGAAAAAGAAGAAATCATATTTTAAAACTGGAATAATCTTTTTGTCTATCATTCTACAAAGAAATAAATCTAGCCCTATGTCAATGACTCACCATTTAATTTATTTAATACTGAGCCTGAAAAAAGACACATAACTATCTGTATTATATATTATGTACAGTTGATAGCCATATAATTAACAATGTAGTTTTGCAAAATGAAATTATGGAAGGTCATAACATGTCAAGACTCATTTGTATTATGAATATGGGGATAATGTATGTAATTATAATCAGATACTAGTAAATGGATTATAATCAGATAATAGTAAAGTAAAGCATGGATACTCTCCTGTGTCGTCACTCAAACCGTTTGTTGTCTAGTGTTTCCTCCTCCAAATAAAATGAACAGAGGGTAATCCTGAGTGAGAATACATGTGGTTGCTCCTGTAAGGCGCTCCTTCCTACAAACTTGTGTGAGTTAAGGCTGATGCCAAGCCTCCCTTCTGCAACAGTGCAGCACATTTCATGCAGGTTGATCAGAGTAGAGCATCCATCATTGTAACAACCACTTTTTCAGAGATAGAGAAATGACATTGAAATTGCCACCACAAAAACTATCAAGTGCAGTAAGAAGACAATGAAACCATAACTGTCCTGTGTGTACAACATGTTTACTCTTGACTCAGTAAGCTTTATGCAAGGTCGCAGGCTAGAAAATATGACCATGGCTACATAAAATTTAAGATTATTTTACAATTGTGCAGCCTGCTTTTAACATCAGCAAAGAACTATCTTAAATGTGTTAAACATTTATGTTTCTTTCCTCTTTTAATAAAATAAAATGTAAAATATTCAAAACATTATGTCAAAGATATGGTGCTTTTTGTTGTCTTTTTTTTATGTAACTAAAATATAGAATTAAGTATCTTATGTGGCATATTAAATGAGCTTGGAAATAAAAGACTGCAACTCTGCAAGCTTTACATTGTATATACAGGTGTATACTCTTCTCTATCAGGGTCCAATTCGGAGGCCAACGGGGAAATGGGCCTCTCATTAGGTCAGCTTATCCCAAAGTAGTCACTGCATTTGCTTGTTGAAAGGGATCAGCAGAGTAGTTAATTACATTAGCCTCACTACACCTTGGCCACAGAAAGACAGCCAAAGAGTTCATGTGCAGTTGCGTAACTCTTTGGCTCTCCTTTGGACCTCCTGCTCGGATTAAAGTTTGTTGTTTTGTCTATCCTGGAAGGGATCAGAAATGAGAACAAACAGGAGAAGGAGAAGAGGACACAAACAAGAGGTGTCAGATTTTAGAGTGGATGTTTTACGGCAACAATAGCTTTGTGTTTGTAGTTTGGTCACATGCGCCCGGTACATCTGCTCATAGCTGCTGGGGTCGGGACGTTGGGTCCTGATCGAGCATTTCCTCTTCCTCCCGCCTCAGTAAAGCCGCTTCTCATAACTACATTTGGAATAGAAAAACGTAAAGTATTAGCATTTTCTGTGTTTTGATGTCTGTCTGTGACTTGAATGGAGATGAATCAACCAAAGAAGGATGGCAGTGTGACGACCGCTTGGTTGTACTTACATGGCACAAAAGAATATCTAATATGATAGCATGGGTAAGAAAAGAGGAAGAGAGAAGACAATTTGATGCTGCTAAGCACAGGTAAATTATTTGACAAGAAAAAGGTTTCTGACAAAGGGACTGAATACAAGTGAAGCTTAGACAACAAGAGGAAACAGATGATGACAGACGTCCTCAAACCATCACTCCCGCTATAATATTTAGACAGGAGAAATAAGGATCACAAAAAAGAGACACATGGAGTACGAAGGAGTTGTAGAGGTGGGGGAAAGGTCACCGTAGCGTCAGAAGTCAGACTTACGAGTGGAGGCCATGAACTCCTCCCTCCATTTGAGCAGACATGGTTCTCTTCTCAAACTTCAGCTCTCCGGAGTACATCATCGACCTGGGACAAAGACACACAGCTCACACTGAGCCAAAAGCCCTTACACAAGATAAACTTACAGTAAACACAAAGAAACACACACAATTTCCCACTTACCGTAAAATAGACAAACTCTTGGCTCCTATGTCCTGACAGCCGTGTTGGATACCAGCGATGAGGTAAGGAACAAACTTGTGGATGGAGCCTTTATCTTGTACTGAGCCTGAGACGCCTTGAGCCACCTTTACCTTATCTCCCTCACTGGACACACAGAAACACAGAACCATTCACACAGAGTAAGAGATAGGCCTACATGTGTCACAGTGACATCCTCTGACTGTAGATTTTTCCAGAATAAGTGTTTATACAGCAACACCACCTGAAGTAGCGTTTCTGACTATTATTTTTCTCCATGGCATCCAGGGAACCCATTCCTCTGTACTTCTTCAGACGCACACCATCTGAAAAGAAATATTCTCCTGGAGCTTCGGTGGTTGCCGCGAGCAACGACCCCATCATAACTGAAGGCAGAAATACAGACAAAAAAAGTGGGAGGAAGTGATGCTGGTTGCAAAGGAAAACAGGCGAGGGCAAAAAGACTACAACTAGATTTTACAAAGCTTTGATTTTATTTTGAAAAATTTGCCTATTTGTTAAAAGAAACATAGTTAAATGACCAGAACTGCCAATCATCAAGTCATGCATCCTTCAGACCCGTGCCTCATATGTAATTTCACGGAAGTGTCTAGTGACTGTTCCAAATGTATATCATGAAAATTTAATACTTCTTGAGGAATCAGGAAAATACCTGTAGATGCTCCCAGGGCCAGAGCCTTCACCACATGGCCAACAGTCTGAATGCCTCCATCAGCGATTACTGGCACTCCAAAACGTCGTGCATACTCTGCAACCTTGTACACTGATGTTCCTTGGGGCCGTCCGCATGCCATCACTGAGGAACATGAGTAAAATAAGTATTAGTCACACACACAAAAAAATGTAATTTAAAGACAGTAGATGTTCACAGTGCTGCACTCTTTATCATACCTTCCTGGGTGATACAGATAGAGCCACACCCCATGCCCACCCTCAGGGCATCCACGCCTGCATCTATGAGGTTTTTGGCCTGAGCAGCTGTCACCACTAGAGAGAGACAGAGACACAGGAAAAAGCTGAATGAGGAGGAGATAGTAAAGAGGTAGTTTTGGCTCCACAAATGCAGAAGAAAGCCGAGAAGAAAGAAGATGAGCTCACCGTTTCCTCCAACAACCTGTAGTTCAGGGTATTTCTGTTTGATGTAGTTTATCATGTTGATTTGATACACTGAGTTTCCCTGGGAGGAGTCCTGTCGATAAAATAGTTGAAATACTTGAAAAAGATGAAGCACCAATAAAATGCATTACAGGTTTTAAGTTGAGTTAAAGCAATAAATAGGAACATTGTGTGCTATTACATCCAGAATGCAATCATAGATTAAAAAAAAAAAAAACTAGATCATTCCTCAGTTAAAACCTACCAGGACTACCACATCCACCCCAGCCTGCATTAGGAGGTCCAGTCTGTATTTGTCATCTTCTCTCGTACCGATGGCAGCTCCACACAGCAGCTGCTTGCGGGAGTCCTTGGAGGCCAAGGGATAATCTCTATTCTTCTTCAAGTCTGTCCTGGCAATGATGGCAACCAGCTCATCACTGTCATTTACGATAGGGAGCTTACCTAAAAGAGTCAGAGTGTAAAATGAGTGCACAAAGGAGCAAAAAAGTCTGTATTTAAGTTCAATTGATGATTACTTTGCCTCTACAGTAGTGTGACCTCTCTGACAGATTTACCTTTTTTGCTACGTTGCAGTATGTCGTTAGCCTCCTTTAGTGTGACTCCAGCTGGTGCAACAACTAAATCTTCCCTTTTTGTCATTGCCTGAATGAAAAAGAGGTTCAAATGATTGGACTTATTTGACATCATGTAACTGCTGCATGTTCTACTACACATGCACATATAAACACATCAGTTATATGCCCACCTCTTCCAGGGGTCTGTCATGATCCTTCTCAGACAGAAAGTCTATGTCTCTGGAGGTGACAATGCCAACCAGCTTGCTACCCATCTTGCCGGTTTCCGTAACAGGGATCCCAGAGAAACCATGGCGTATCTTGGCCTCAAACACATCCCCCACTGTGTGTCGGGGACTCATTACCACCGGGTCTGTAATAAAGCCTTGCTCAAATTTCTGAAAAACACAAATGTTGAGTGGTTAGGAGGTTTCAGTGTAGAGTGTTTTCAAAATGACATTCAGTGTCACAGATAACTTACTCATGTCTTTGTTGACTTGGTCAGTCTTACCTTGACTTTGCGCACCTCATTGGCCTGGAACTCAGCTGTACAGTTATGGTGAATTATTCCAATCCCTCCCATTAGCTGAAACCAGCCAATCAGGGATAGAGGGGCAAAAAAAAGAAGAAGAAAAACCCCATATTAAATAATATTCAAAGGTACAAGGTTTTGCTGTACTTGCCACAGACTGTGCAGCATGATGTTGCTAAGTTGAGTGAACATTTACGTATGGTGTGTGTAGGGTAGTGCTGTGTACTCACTGCCATGGCGATGGCCATGGATGACTCTGTGACTGTATCCATGGGAGATGAAATGAGAGGTGTCTTCAGGGTGATCTTCCTTGTCAGTGCAGAGGTTAGATCCTAAAAGTGTGGTGCATTTGGAAACAGAAACACCATCTTAAACAGTGATAAGCAGGTAAAGCAAAGTAAGTCTAAAATATCATCTTAAATGGTCTGCTATAACACATTCTAAATTACTCCAAAGGTGTGGGCTTGGATGCTGGGAGATAAATCAGCATGACATTACTTTCCTCACAAACAGCTGCACCACAAAGGCATCACAGTTTAGACACATTAGAGGCCGACTCGCTGATTTCACCTACTGAGTGTTAGGTGACGCAGGTGTGCGTCTGTTTTGAACACCTGCTTTTCAGCAATAACCCATGTGACCAAGGCATGAAATTAATTTAATGTCCCAGCAGAGCGAGCAAAGACAAAAACAAAGCAAGTCAAATAAACAACCCTGTGCTCAAGCACCCTTCACTAACGAACATAACAAAGAGTGAAGGATTAATTACAAGGATTACAGCAAACTGTGCTTTCAAATTATTATGAGGAACATGAATATCAACGAACACTAGAGGACAAGAGTATGTCTGTAGCCCAAAGGACTGGCATGACTACAACAGTAGAGACACCTTACATGCAGAAAACTTACTGTGACCCCTTTCGTCTACGACAAATGCGACTGCTCACGTTTATCCAAAGAAATTATGCTTTGTGCTATCATCTATGAACAAATTAATCCAGAATGTACTGTGCACTAGCCTGGGAACAGCATATGTGGACTGTGATAGGCTGGACAGTTTGATACTCACCACCTCGTCAGAGGTAAAATCTATGAAACCAGGGAGGATCAAAAAGTCACTGAGAGGGGAGAGAGAAAGGAGACACATGTGGTCAGAGAACATGAGAACATCTTACGTTGGAAGTGGAAAAGCATTACATAAATTGAATTCATCATCAATATTAGTAGTGAAAGTCACTACATAAACGAGGATCATATAGCTTTCGTGGTGTATGTGAACAGTAGTTTTTTTTTTTACATTTAGCTCATAGTGAGCAGACATAATCTGTCAGCCTTTTCAACTCACTGATATGTTCTGTATTTATCCTCTGCGCACTGATGAACCCTGCATATAACCTCCATTAAGGAAACTACACTCATCTCCCATTAACACACCACAAGCACACACACACACACACACACACACAGAGAGACCCTGCTTTTAATGACTGTGACACCACTCAGAGTCATCCTTGAAAGTCATATTACTCATTATAATCCTCCATATAAAACCTAAGCAGATGTGTCATCACTGATATTACTGAACATTTAATGGAAGACATTGCATAATTCTGTGTGCTTCTGTATGTGCATGCATGTTGTACCATTTGTGCACACGCATCTGCGTAAGTGTGTAAGCAATACCATTAAAATGTCTGTGTGTGTGTCTGTGTGTGTGTTTTCATGAGCATTTCTCACTTGTATGTTAGTCCATCTCCGATGGCAAAGAGCTGTTGTGCTGTTAACCCGTCTTCAGGAACGTAACCTGTGCCTCCACTGATCAAGTAGTCTGCCATGCTGAAATATTAAAACACACGCATGTAAGTGTGTAACAATATAACAATGAATAGATGACACTTGTATTTCTACCATGAACTAACTTCCAGCTTCTAGATTTGAATTGACATTAGTTGTAGTACTTCTTACAGATTTTGAATAATTTAATGAACGTGTCATTGCCTATTTTAACTGAATCGTCAGTCTAATACTTCCTGTGATTGCAAGCAGTGTGCATAAATCATGAGCAAATCTGTTCTCACCGAAAAACAAACAAACATTGATTTAGCCAGCTATTTATAGCTGGATATATTCATCCCTTGTGTAAAACATGCATGTTGTTTTGCTCTTCTCTCTCTTGACCTCTATTTCACATGCTGTAACCAGATCCTATTACAAATGTTGGAGTCAAGACAGGAAATGCTAACAAAAAGAATCTGTCCTTGTCAATGGAAACTCCTTCTATACACTTATGACGGCAGTACAGTAAGTAAGAGGATTTGGTTGGCTGCCAAGGTAGCTGATAAATGGACTTGAAAAAGTGCACAGCCAAGGCTTCTAGGAAAACATCAGAAAACATCTTGGTTTCTTGTGAAGATACATTTTTTATGATTTATAAGGCTAGAGAAGG
The DNA here is from genome assembly GCF_021018895.1 of Seriola aureovittata. NCBI lineage: Eukaryota > Metazoa > Chordata > Actinopteri > Carangiformes > Carangidae > Seriola > Seriola aureovittata. The sequence continues at coordinate 15,440,880 of NC_079373.1, forward strand.
TCTGGAGTGCTGTAAAAGTCATGACCTTACTGGCTATACACAGTGGTGAGTGTGAGACTGACCTTTCTGGTTCATATCCAGCTTGGATTCGTGTAGCGCTGTATCGCTGGGCTGCTGTCTCATGCCCATGTCCATGTGGCGTTGTGTGAGCATAGGCCCCATAGGGGTGAGGTTGTTCCCCATCTCTGTTTGAGATGCGTGGCCGAGCTGGTTCCATGTCTCCTACAATCCTCCGGTAATCAATCTGGTAATTGTCCCTCTCCCCATCTCCAAACCGGTCATAACCATGACCCTCCATCTCGAGGAAATCCAGGGCTACAACCTCCACAGGGCCCCACCACCTCACACGCACACACACACACACACACACACACACTCTTCAAGCACTTCTGACTTGTATTATACACATTAACGAAATCACACCCTCACACTCCAAGTAAACAGTGGCCCCAGCGGCTCCCAGTAGAGACACACCAGCACACTCAGATTGCTGTTCAATTATAGGCACTCATAAACACCCGATGCTTTGAGTGCATGTTCACACACACACCTTTCAGACACACCTGACATGGGAGGAAGCTGTCCTGCCATCTGTTTTGTTGCCAGTACAGCAGTTAAACCAAAATGACCAAAAAATGGAAGATTTCACAAGATCTGACAAGATTTCACAGGATCACCTGCATGAAAAAGATAAAAGATTTCTGGGTTGTTTTTTTTTTTCTTCAAAAATCTTAAAAACACAGAAGCAGCAGCAACAGAAGTCTCTTAAAACAATGTTGTTTGCCCAGGGAAGAGATTGTATTCCAGCTTCTCAGCACTCATCCTTAGAGGCCATCAAGGCCCTCTGGCAGGGCGGCGGAGTATTTAGCTAACCTGCTGATGAAGCCAACTATCTTGACAAACCAAATTTAAAGTTCGCTGTATTTTCCCCAGCTGGAGGCATGAGCAGCGGCTGGGGATGAGAGTCAGGTCCTGCTTAGGCGGCAGAGTTTCTTCCCCCTGGAGGACCAGAATGCAGTGCTGCTTGGTTATCCCTAAGGCTGGGAGCTTCTCTCCACTCCGTTCTCCTGGTGCCTGCTGAGCTTAACTCTGTTTCTGACAGTAGCAGACGTCACTCTCCCACAAAGAGGATTGGGAGCATTAATACAGCATGGGGTGGGGTGAGATGGGTGTGTAGGGTGGAGTGAGGCAGTAGGACTGAGGAAGAGAAGGATGGGTCAAGATGACACTTAAACACACTTTCCCCTCAGAGGATTACCATGGTGTGAAGGTGTGTGTGTGTGTGTGTGTGTGTGTGTGTGTGTGTGTGTGTGTGTGTGTGTGTGTGTGTGTGTGTGTGTGTGTGTGTGTGTGTGTGTTTTTGCAGCGCTCAAGGAGACGGAGCTGTGAATGAAACAAAGGTCAAATCCCAGAATGCTGTTACGTGGCAGGTCTTGGTCCTTTGGGACAGAGAGAGAAATACACACAAGTGTCTCTGAGTGTGTGACTGAAGGCAGAACCTTTAAAAGCAACATGTTGGAATTGAGTCTTTAAACTTTAAACTGAATGACAGAGTGGCTTCCCAAAGCTCATTGTGCACATAACAAAATAGGCTTAGTGGAGAATAGTGTTGGTTATATCCAATATTAGATTTATTCAACATTTTTTGTATTCAACAGTTCATTGTTTGGACCATTATTCAGCATGAGAACAGTGAACAACAAACATGTACATTAAACTGAGACGGGAGAGTAACTTTGTTGCCTAGGTTGCCCTCGACACCTTCATCTGCAGGTGACTGACTGACTGACTGCTTGTGACAGTTACTGAGGGATTGAACCAGAAAAGCCTCTTACATAGACTCTCTCTATCTCTCTCCCTCTCTCTCTCTCACCCACTGGAAGAAACAAGCTTCATAATATCAACAATGGAAAGCAAATGACATATTACATATACACAAACATACAGTATATAAAAGATGAGCAAGATCCTTGACACGTCCTGCTTTAGAATTATCCATCTGAAAGAAATGAAATACAAATTAAAAATTTGAATAACTTGTATTGGAGGAAACCATGTTTGACTGCTTTAAGAAGAGCAAATCGTACCGAGCTCCTTCACTAGTCCAGGCTCATGTTTCTTGAGGGCATTGTAGAAGGCAGCTGTGACGCTTTCCACATTTGAACGTAATATAGTTCCAACAAGAATTCTCATTTTTTCCTGGGGTTTCGGTGTAACGGCGATATCTGTGTGGAGTTCACTGTGGATCATGTCGCCAAGTTCCGCTATTATAGCCGTTACTTTTGTGACTTTTTCAAATAACTTGAACTTGTTGTCATCAACAAACTTTGCTGTTTGAAAATGAAGAAGAATGAAATAAAAAGCATGATTAAATTATAAATGTGACCCTTCATAAATGCCAAAGTCATAGGCCTACTCGTTTGATTTTTTCTTTTCTTCAACAAACAGGAAATGTTAACAAAAAAACTCTTCATGCATCAGTTCAGTGACAAAAATATTCACCTTTATCCTTATCACTCATTGTTTCATTACAACCACTGTCCAACTCCTGTTGGCAAAAGTAAAAAGTTACTATACTGTGAACTATTACATGTATTGTATGATAACAGTTTAAGGGAAATATTAAAAAATATGAAAATATAAATTTAAATAGTTGAACATAAATCCTAATCTGACTTGTTTTTCTTTGTTTACTACTCGATCTCAATGAAATTACTTTTAAAAATAAAGTTACATAGTTTCTTTTCATGTTCCAGTGAGGCAATGATCAAAGTGCATTTGGCATACCTGTGTTGAAAACCTTGCAGTTATACCATCCACAGTATCATCTGACTCTGACGGTTCTGAAAACAAAAGAGAAAGAAACATCTGCATGATGTTTTATAATGGAAAGTAAGGTTATCGTTTATGAGATCGAACTTACCCAACCCACAGACAGTATTTAAGAGTCTACCTGGTGTCTGACGAGGAATACTGGGCGGCACACTTCTGATTCGATCTGGATTTTGTGAAAACTAAAATAAGGAGGGAAAAAATACACACACACACACACACACACACACACACACACACACACACACACACACACACACTCACACACACAGAAAGAAATGGAAAGAAATAAACCAATTGGAAGTTTTTCCTATAAATTATAATTCATGATTAATCAGCACTTTCATTTTCTGACATGAAATTTATGACTTGTACCAAGACTTGATCGACTGCACCACGAACGTTGTCCTTGTGGTTTAAGAAAACCATCTCAGTAACTTCAAGGCATTCTGAAACATAAACCAAGTCTCATTTTAAATTACAGAGTGCATGAATGAACTGTGGTTTCAGAAATAAGGCAGGTGTAAGCGTCAAGTTCATCTTGTAGCAAATGTTTTATTATGGTGACAGTGAGTAGCCTATGTATATTCGCCATAACGAATACATACCCTTAAATGTTGGCCTCTTGGACGGTTCTTGGTCCCAGCATGAGTTCATGAGTTTAACCAGATCATCTAACCCTTCTACTGTCTCCTGTTTAAGTGCATTGCAGGGAGGTCTTTGCCCTTGCTTGCCAACCTTGTGTTCCACAAGATCCCTTTGAGCATCTGTTGTACATGTGATATAACGAAGAAATGCATCAAAACATGCAAAAACACAAATGTACAATTTGTGTACATACATGTGAAATGAACATGCTTTGTTTGGTTGTAAAGTGATGAATTATGAGGGAAACAGTGATTATCAAACAAAAAAATGATAAGACAATAAAAATTGAATTATACGCACTTGGATAGGGCTCTTTCCCAGTAAAAAGAGACCAGAGAAAGATGCCATAGCTGATCGAGAGAGACAAAAGACTTTTTAGTAACGTGTTCAAACAGTTCAAGTTTTGAACCATACAGTATTCCTATTTAAAAATATTGATTTGAATGTTTACCTGTATCTGTCAAAAGCACGGCTAGGTACATAAGAAATATCAAGCAATGCCTCAGGAGGCATGTACTTGTATGAGCCTCCTTCCTCTCCTGTCGTTTCTCTGTTGCTGTTACTAGCACTGATTGAAACCCTGGACAGACCAAAGTCTGATAGCTACTGAGAAAAAAAACAGACACAAACAATTAAATAAGCTTCAAATAAGCTTTATTTCATATAAACTCAAGTGCTTAGGTCAATGACACTCTACCTTGGCATGAAATTCATCAGTCAGCAGTACATTACTTGTTTTCAGGTCCTGGTGGACAAGCTTCCTTGAATGGAGGAAGTTCATGCCAAGAGCCACTTCATGGGCCAAGCGGAAGGCCAGGGGCCACGGTGGAGGGCCAGACAGTTCCTCTAGCAGGGTCTCAAGTGATCCTCTGTCCATGTATTCCATGACTATTCCCTTTACCATGGAGAATCCATCAATTGGCGGAATTCCCTCAAAAAATCCATAAACCCTCAGCACATACTCACAGGAAGCACGATCCATGTGATTAACCTCTTTAGACAGTTCTTTCTCCTTGGGCACGAGGGTGCTGGAGGAACACCTTATAAGGGTTGAAGTAGAGAGAAAGCAAAAGAGAAAGTGTTACTTGAATTCCTATTTACCATGCATGGTTGTGCATGAATTAAGTTAAAATAAGTCCTCCAGAATATTTATAAATTTACCGAACATCATCATTAAGTAGCTTAATGGCCACATCAAACATCAATCCTTTGTGCCTGGCCTTGTAGACACAACCAAATCCCCCACGACCAAGAAACTTCCATTTCTCCTCCAAGTCATCACGGACCACAGTCTCGTGGCACGGCAGCGCCATCTCCTGCTAAGACTGCAACCCTCAAATCTATCATATTTATGTAAAAAAAAAAAAGAAAAAAGTAATGAAACATAACTGAAGTGGTTAAGCAGCTACGTATACATTTGTTTGTATACACTGCATTGCAATTACTGCTTGTACTGTGTTCTTGTTTATACAGTCAGAGTGAGTAAAAGCAGTAACTAAGAGGTTCAAGCACATAACACACACATTCCATCAACATCTCTCTGGTGTGTCTTGTTCTCATTATGTTATTAAAAATCTGGCTTGTACTCACCTTATATCCCTTCACGGGTTGTCCACATAAAAATCCAAGAGTTGGGAGTTCTGTCACACTCAAGCTGTAAGAGAACAAGACGTTAAGAGCTCTAACTTCCTGTTTTTGTAGAATGATGCAATGGCTGAGGGGTGGGATTAAAACTGAGGAACTCGAGCTGCATGGTCTGCTCAGACCACGAGTAGGAAATGGGTATTGAGAATAGTGTGGGTCACACTTCCTGTTAGTCTTTTATTTCTTGGATGAAGAAGAATACTGTGGAAAGAATGAATCAAAATGCTTCCACCAGCAAAGTTTGACTGCAATTCTCTACAAGGAATGTAATAATGATATTTTGAAATAAAAACATAAATAAACATACAACTGCATTAAACTTTTTTCTTTGTAGGAATTAAATGCAGCCACAAACTGAAATATATTTCTTCTTGTGTCACTATTTTTATGGTGGTTATCTGAAGGTGTGGTATTATAAACTTTCAGTCCAGTTGTTTTTATCTTTAGCTGTCATCTAGGAAGTTTTGCTCACACTGCAGCTTTTATTTGAGTCAGTCCTGAATGAGCCTCAATATAGATAAAGAATAAACATGTGACCTATTATTAAGTTAACAAATCACAACATTTCACTCAAGGTCTTGTAAGTTAAAGGTGAATTATCCTTTCTCCATTATTCTGAGTGCTAAACTCTGAATAGTGGCTGCCCTTTGTTTTTGTTTTGTTTTTGCTAAACACAGGATTTAGTGAGACATTTAACAAATAATAACTCACTCACATTGGATTAAATAGATGTAATGAAGCCAGTTACAACTAGTTATTAGCCTGCCCGTTCTTTTGAGAAAAAATTATTATATATATTTAAAGATGTAAGTACACATACACATTCATTCAAACATCCACAGCAACATATGCATGCATACACATTTGCCCATCATGGAGATAATTACATGCTCACAATATTTAAGCTGAGCTACAGCTACTGCACTGAGCCTTGCTTTTGGTCTTACACCTACATGATTCCTGACCTTCTTCCTAGAATCTCTTTCTCATTACTTCTCTTCATCCCTCTGTCTCTCTGCCCTGCATGCTCCCTCCCTGCACACGCAAGACAAAAGCCACGCTGAGACTGTTGTCTGTCTAAATTATTGATGTCAAACGCTGATCTAGAAAAATCACAGACTCAGGCACAGGCTCCTGTGGACACATCAGCTATCATGGATCTATACTGTGTGTGCACAGTCTCACATCTACAGCCCTTTCATTAAGCAAACTGAAGTGTATTTACTCATATCCCATGCTGCCTTGCTTTTTCAGCCGGTATCGATAGGCGCGGTCTGTTCTCACTCTCTGCATTTCTATTGCTCTCACCCCTCCCTCTTCTCCACCCACCCTCATTTACGCTGAGCACAGTGTGGACCTCTCTTACCAGTGGCTGCTCTCCACAACATCTCTCCTCCTGGCTTCCTTTACCTCATCCTCTGTCCTTCTGAAACCATTTATTATACTCTCCTTTATTTGCTTCCCTCTCTGCCCTTGTCTCATGCTGATGATATGTGAGGCGGGGAGATTGGTGTAAAGGGGAGCTCTCTGCACTGGATCTCTGAGTGGAGAGGTGAGCGTCTGTCTTTCCCACCAGTGCTTCAAGGCTGGGGAGCATCACTGATGCAGGTTGCATCCTCTGGAGCAGCGACTGGACAGCCTCAGGAGAAAGCAGATAGATCCACGTGCACGCCTGGATGTGCTTTGTGTTGGGAGGCAGAAGGCAGCAACTGAGGGAGGAGAGCATTTAGCAAGAGGCACCCGAGTCACAGGGGTTTGGGGGAGGTGGGCGTTGGGTCTGCAGGGAGTGTTTTAAAAGTGAAAGGAGGAGTGGGGGGGGGGGGGGGGGGTTTGTCTGCTCTGCTCTGAGATCAAAGAACTGGAAGACGGAGGATTGCTTTTCACTCTGGAGAGTCTAGGGAGTCACAGGCTCTCCAGAGACTGTGGCATTACAATTAGAGACCAGAGGTTGTCTGCAGCACTGACTGAAAAGCAAAGGGAGGTGGTGGTTAAGGACACTGAGTGGGAAGACCAGGCAAGAGACTTCATCTGGACAGAGGTGAGCCTGCTTCCCGATTGAAGACTCAGACTAAGAAGAAGGAGGAAGAGGATAACGAAGAGAGTCCGTCCAGGAAATTGGCGAGGTTTCTTTTTTCGCAAGAATCTATAGGAGGATCCCATCATGGCTGTCCAACTCATCCCTGAATCGGCCGTGTGTTTGCTCATGGTGAGTCTCGGAGGGGTACAGTATTGCCCGCGCTGTCTACTGGTTGTCTTTGTTTCTTTCTTCCTCTGCTGTGCCTTTCTCTCATCACTCTCTCCTCGTGGCAAATGTTCATGCACCCACTAAAGCAGGATGTAAGCTGTCATCTCATTAAAAGGTATCTTGCTTGTTTGCTCCTCCCCTTTACTACCATCTACCAGTTTGCAATCTTCCGATAACTTTCTAGTGAGGATCAGGAGCTGCTTTCTGTAGAAAAGAAACGCGTGTCTTTTTGCATTCAACTCACAAAACTCTAGCTTTTGTCCAGCTCCTCCACTTGTGCAACTACTGCAGTGGTCAAGTGTGGGAGAAATCCCTGACAGACCAGTGCAGCCATGGGGTGCTGAACATGGTGTCAGTGTGTGTTGGAGTCATTTAATTCATGTGTGAGCAAAAATTATGTGTGAGTGTCTGCAGTATGTGCATGTAAATAAGTTGCTAAATGGTTGGTCTCTGTCTGTGTGTGTGTGTGTGTGTGTGTGTGTGTGTGTGTGTGAGACAGAGATTAGCATGTGATCGATCATTTCCCATCTTTGAGACTGAACCAATTCAATTACACATTATAGAGAGACCAGTTTTGCTGCAGCCCCTGGCAGAGGATTTGCAGGATCTTGTTAGCGTAACATCCAGTCCTTCATTGACATGACACAGATTGGCTTGGCTTTCCCTGGTTCAGCCTGGTTCAGATCTGGCCATAGAGAGCGATGAAATAGAAACACACAACATGCTTCAATCCACTAAACTCTTCTTTTTCCTCTGTCCAGCCGCAGAGTGAAACAATGGCAGTGTGGCTTTGCTGCATGTGCAGAATACAGATAAGGCATGGACCCCTCTTATGATAAGCTTCAATGAATTGAATGTACACCCCGTACACTGGCTGAGTCTGTATAAGAGAGCATGTTCTGCTCATTCTCATTCTATAGTGTTGGCATTCTGCAGTCCCAGGGGGAGTCATGCATCGCCGCACTACCTGCTATCTCCACCTGTCATGGCTGTCTGTTACTATGGCGATAGGCCATGCACCCCACTTGAGGGAGAGGAGGCAGTAAAAGTAGCAGTGCAAGAGAGGACGGACAGGGCAGAGAGAAAAAGATGTAAAAGGAAGTGTGAGGGAAGAAGGCAGGAATAAAAGGAGGAATTACAAAATAAAAGCGTCCCTTTATTTCTGCAGAAACACTACAACAAATCATGTCAATACTGTCACTCATCCTTAAGGATTTTTTATTTTTTTTTGCCTGGCATAGCGTGGAGACATGAATGGGTTTATCTGCTGAGCATCGACTCATATCGCAGACAGTTGGTGTCCCATGACTCCATTTTGCACTGCCTCTGCATATGTTAGAATTAGCATAGAGGGCGTTCCTTTACAAGTGCTGTTACTGTCATAGCTGACAGCCTTAAAAATACCTTTCTGTCACCCCAACTCACATAGAAAAACTACCTTACTGTCACAACTTTTTAATGTCACTGTTCCATCTCTGATTAGAGCCCCACATCTACAATTTTTCACCATTCAGAGCCGCTTTACTCTCTGTCAGTTGGCGATGAGCAAGACATTTCAATCTCGACATCATTGGCTCTTTTGGTGTTTTCTTTGGCAGAGATTTATTTACGCCTGTTACTGTAAGCTCACCAGGGATAAGGAATAACATGACTTAAATCTGTTCTGTGGTGAATTTTCCTTTACATGCCGAACAGCAGTGACATCTGATCACTCATTTCAGAGCTCAGTGATTTGTTCACAAAATCCCTGGCATTTGTATTCATGCTGACGTGTTCAGAGCTTGAACCTATCTTAATTATTAATGGGAGTTTATGCAGTAAATGTGTGTTGTATTGTGTTTTGTGCGTGCGTGCATGTGTTTGTGTGTGAGCCAAGATTAATATTGATCATGCCTCCTGCTTCTGTGTATATTAATATTTCAGGTGTTTAAGTGATTATCTCCTGCAGTAATTACAGGAGCTGCTTTAAATAATTTGCACTGACAGCACAACAAATAACCTGCATCACGCACATTCAAGATAGATAGATAGATAAAGCTGAGGAAAAAAATGACGCACTGTTGTGTAATGTGATTGGCTGAGACTTACAGTAGCTCAGCTATAAAATTCAACAGTCTCATGTCTTTAATAGAAACTGGGCCAAGTGTGGGAGCTTATTGTGAGAGAATCATGGCCAGTGTCCTAATAATTTTGTGAATGGGATCAATAAAATAGTATGACTAGCATGAGAATCAGGTGAATGAGTCTTATGGGAATTATAGTCATTTTTTAACACACTTCATTTTCATGGATTAATTAAATATGGGCACATTTTATATATGTAGGAGGGTTTCAACTCAAGTGTATCTACATGGACCGAACAGGATCTATCTCCGTCTGCCTGGCCTGATGGAGAAGGATGCAGAGATCAATAACAAGATGTCTCCAGCCAAGACACACAGAGACATGATGTCATGTGATGTTAGAACAGATCCCAAACTAGATACTATCATTTGACCTCAATGGACCATGCTATAGCTTTGCTGCTGAGCTCTCTATCACAGGGATATGATATGTCTCCAAGCGTTTTTATCCTTTTCCTATAGTGGAATGAGTGACTACTACTGTGCAAGAGTGGCATTTATTTTCATCCTGGACTTGTGCGATTACATATAAGTCTTTCCTTTTGTGGTTCAAACTAATGTGTGTGCTCTTGATTGCTGTTTCTTTACTGCTTCAAATCAGAACTGGAGCAGCTATAGTCTTTGCCCCCACACTCATCACTGAGCTGATTAGCTCTGCTCTTGAGGGCTCTGAGAAGAGCAGCTCTTAGCTACCTTCAAGAAGCATATACCCTGGGGGGTACCCCGAAATACAGAATTAAATACCAACAAAGGTAAACTAAATATGGGTTTTAAAAAGAGCTGCTTTAAATATGTACCTTTTAATGAGTACAGGAGATAAATAACAGCATTGATTACTGTCTAAATTCAACAAGATTTCACAGACTTCAGTCAGAGGGTTCAGTTTCTTTTTGATGCAGCTAATCCAGGATTTATCACCAATTCAACACATGCTGATTACATGCCACATGGAATTATAATTAGAAAAGGCTGTCAAATTGGAAGCACAGTTCTCAATTTACTTCTCTGGCTCATCTTTCTTTTTTTGAAATCTCTTGTTTTGTCAGAGTATTTGTCCCTTTTTCCGTGTGCAGGGGCAGTTGATCAACATTCTTTTTGTTTCCTGTTACACTGGTCTCTGCAAATACAGCCGAGGGAAAGCAAGGCAAGTTGGTGTCTTGACACAGACACACATAATATAAGTGGATTATCTTCATGTTGCTGGAGGGTTCTGCTCTGCATGCAGTGAGAGAACAGCAGTTTACAACTTTGTGTTCCTCAGTGCAGCGTGCGTGTTAAAGGTCATCTGTGTGTTTTCTGCCCGAAGTAGCTCTGGTGTGGTGGATGACATCATCACACACCTGCCAAAGCAATTATCACATCTATAAAGCGGTAAGTGTGTGGCTTGCACATTGCCGTGTGTGAAGTCATGTTGATAACTTCATAATGGAAGTGTTATTTATACTCAGGCAAGCATCCCAGTACAAACTTATAACTACACAGAAACTCCAAAACAAAGACCTCATGTTGCCCCTCATGTTGGCGCCCATGTCTCTTCATTACTGTGCCTCATTCAATTATCCTGTCACTGAGGATGGAGACCAGATGACTCAGTGTGATCAAGTCAGAGGATTCATTCAACGCTAATCAAATCGCTGCTCTATGACGTGATGTACTAAATGCTGGCTACATACATCTGACTTAATTGCAATGTGCAATAGCTTCTGCTTATTCCCGTACAACTAGTCCAGACAATAAATCATGGGTTCATTATCAGTGTTTGTATTTTCCATTCCTGATCTGTAGATACAGCAGCCAGTGTACAAAATGAGGAGGGCTGAACAGCATGGGGGAGGGTTAGCAGAATGACATCATACTGAGATAATTGATTAATGCCCTGTAACAATGGCAGGAGAGGGAGGGAGAGAGGCAGATAAAATTGCATGTGTGTGTGTGTGCGTGTGTGTGTGTGTTTGTGCGTGTGTGTGTGTGTGTGTGTGTGTGTGTGTGTGTGTGTGTGTAAGTGTGTGTGTGTACGTGTGTGTGTGTATGTGTGTGTACGTGTGTGTGTGTGTGTGTGTGTGTGTGTGTGTGTGTGTGTGTGTACGTGTGTGTGTGTGTGTGTGTGTGTACGTGTGTGTGTGTCTGTAGACCTACATATGTCTGGAAAGACTTTTGTACTTTTGGTTCACCTGGATGGAACAAACACAGTAAAAATCCATCAGTATAAGTAATGCATATATATATAAGCAAAACAAGGAAGTACAGAGGATGAAGACATGCATGTCCTTTATAAATCAACAAACAATCCACTCCAAGATATGCAGAAACAACAGAACTATACACAACACAAACACACACACAGACACACATACACACACACACACAAACCTTCATATTACTGCAAGAAGTGACTGTAATTCCAAAGAACAAATTTATAGATTTCCACCTCTTATGGGTGATTAGTATGAATGAGAAAAACAAGCACAGATTTTTTTTTTTTTTTTCTTAATGTTGTCTCACAATCTGCTGCTTTACATTATCTTCTTGCACGTCTTCATCCTCTGTACTTCCTTGTTTTGCTTATCTGTACAGTTCTAGTTTCCCCATCATAATAATAAATGATAATAATAATAATAATAATAATAATAATAATAATAACAATTTTCATCATTCATCATTTCCTTAATACTGCAGTCTGACTGCAGAACAGTCATGCTTGAGTGATGTTGGGAGCTGGTTCTGCTGATGTCAGCTAACTAAAGCTCTGGAGTTGCTGCAGGGGGAAAGAAACACTTTTACTTTACAGAAGAAAAAAAAATGTCTGTTACACAACTCACCATGCTAGTTGTGTTCAGTCTGTTTCGGTGAATCTAATGTTCACATTTTAAATGTGTTAATTGTACACATGTACTGCCTCCTCAAAGTGTGCTCCCAACAGAAATGGCAACATTAAATCAGCTTCAGTTCTTCATTTAATTCAACAGAAAAAATGAATTTTAGAAGACAATTTAACAGACACACAGCTGGGCTCCATATCATCTTTTCATGTGACCTCATTACTACCTATTACCACGTTTTTACTTTATAACATTACAGCTAATGTGTCCAGTAGAAATGGAGCAACATTATCATCCATCATTGGAGTCAAGTTTCTGGATACCTGAAGAGTGTAAGTCCAATATTTTCACTCTCCTCTTAGCTCTGGTTTGGTCTCCTCCAGCTCCAGAGAAAAACATCTTTAGTTTGCTAGCTGCTTGACTCTCTTCACCAGCTAACGTTAACTAGCAGATAACTTTGCCCTGCCATTTGCTGCTGGCCAGGTGCATAGAGTGGCTTTATTTATTTAATTATTTCAGTTAAAAACAACTGCTTGCTGGAAATAGGGCTAATGAAAGCAGTGTTAGCTACAGTACAAGTATAACAGTGAGCGTAAATCGGCCGAAAAGCTCCACAGAGCTGCAGAGTTTGTGGGTTCCTCTACACATAGACATTTGATTTAATGCGGCCATAAAATGTTGATTAATGCAGTTTATGTTGTTATTAGGATGTCATTATATAGTTTGTTTCTTCAAGGTTGAATATGCACCTATTCGCTGAGTCCACAAAGTCATGAACACAGCTGAGGTTTGATATTGATCGGAGCTTTGATTCTTGGATATACAGCTTTGAACGTTGGCCATGATCGCAGAATTGATCGGCCTTGTCTTAGATCAAAGGAACATCGTCAAGAAATTCCTGCTTTAGGCTGGATTTGGTTGTAACCTTTGTGAAATGTTATGTTATGATGTTAAACTTTTTTTTGTTTTGTTTTGTTTCTTCGGTCAGAGTGAGAGGATGAGAAAATGTAAAAGCGAGCAAGAGCAACCCACAGGAAATGCAAGCAAAAGAAATGGGTCTAGTCTGTTACCACATGCATAAACATATAGGGGTATGAGTGTGTGTGAGAGAAGGGGGGGGGGGGGGGGGTGGCAGAATACCATTAAATCTTTTGAGCTGTTTACACTGCAGTCTGTTTAAGGACTATTGATGAGCTGCAGAGGTGAAGGCGCCTCAATTCTAATTGACTTCACCAGAGTATCTGCTCGCTCAGCTGTGGTCATTTGAGTGTTTGTGCGTAGCCAGGGGAAGGTCTCAGGTGTGAATATGTGAAGTGTGTGTGTGTGTGTGTGTGTGTGTGTGTGTGTGTGTGTGTGTGTGTGCACAGTGCATGCCCCCCTGCATGTTAATGCACGCGGCAGGCTCACAGTGGAGTGTGACAGCATTCCTTGTGTGTCTAATGGCTGACCGACTGGGAGCCAGGGTATCAGACGAGGTTAGCTTGTTTTGGAGGTATGAGGAAGGGGTTAATGAAACGATCTTTCACGAGCAGAACGTGACCTAGTGTGTGTACTCTGGTAGATTCTCATCAAAGTCCATCAGTACTTCCCTGTGCTCTGTCTCTCTGCCTCTACCCTGATGTTTATTAGAGCTCTCCAGGTCTGCTCTGTCTACCTCTGCGGATGTATTGAAATGCACTGAAATTGCTCAGATGAAACCTGGCTTGTTAATTATGCGATTCTGGGGTCGATGCTGTGTATGAGTCTGTGCATAAACGTGGGCAAAGATGTATATTTACATTCACTGTAAGATTACTGGCCATTTCATTGATTGAACAGCAGCAGGAGAAAGAACTGCATCTTTCCTTTCTTATCGCCCACACACACACTCCTATATTTACACAAAACTCGTCCACTCACACATGGCCTGCTATATGGTGCAGTCAGTCAATGCTTTCAGAACAAACTAAAAATGTTTAGATGAAATTCCTGCAGCAGCTTCAAGAGATTCCCATCTTATTTCAGTTGGCTTGCAGGACATTGCCTACAGCAAAACCTGCATATGACATTTATCTGACGGCTGTCCCCTTTAGAAGGTCAAGCTGCCGTGGAAATAAACCTCTCAGGGTAGATAAATGAGGGTTTTCTGCTCGGTGTTCCAGCATCAAAACACAATAAGCTCAGTGTATTCCAGTTTAATCAATCATGGCAGAATCTGAAGCAAGCCTCTGGGTATGGTGGATGCGATGCATTCACCAGCAGAGGCGGGGGTCAATAAGTGTTCTGTGTCTACTGCTTTTTGTTATTGGTTTTGGGTCTCATCTCTTGCCTTTGATCTATGTGACCTGTCTGGAAATAAATTTGCTGTGATTTTCGACAGTGAAGAAAAGGTAGAGCAGACTGGGGCTGAGTTCGCATTTGGTTATCTGCTGCATGCTAGTGCTAATGTAATGAATACATAAATTATTTTCAGGGGCAGCAGTAGTGTCACATTTGCAAGGTGCCACCTGTCATATGTGCCAGGATGCAGGTTTAGGGGAGGGGCAGCAGGGTGGCATGGGAGTAACAGAAGCACCAGGCGGTCTGATTGGCTCACCATCTGTCTCTGGGACCGAACAGATGTCTGAGTAGAAAGACCAGTCTCCATTTTCTTCCAAGTTCATTTTCTCTCCCTTTGTGTGTATGTTTGTTGCTGTGAATCTCATTGCATGTGTATATGTATTTTTGAGTGCACACTGCAGTGTGTGTGCTTCTGACGTTTCACACTCTGGCTGACACAGGTCCCAGTGGGGCTGATTGTCTTCCATATGGAGTGACTTAACAGAGAACAGGTCCTCGTCATAATGAAGAGCTGTCTTGTTAGCAGCACTTACAGGATAAACAGGGAGAGCCAAAGTGAAGGGCGAATCACTTTGCACATGTACCATATTAGGCAAGGTTTATTAATAAACTTTTTCTTGAGATTCAGAGTTTGAACTTTCATCTATTTTCAAGGATGAAACGAGAAGTACAGAGAATAACTTTGTTTCACTTCACCCTCTTGCACCGTGGTTCTACTTTCCATCAGGATTAGCTGAGTGTACAACACATGCAGAACACACATTGTGGAAATCACAGGAAAAAAACTAAAGAAGTAAGACTCAAAAAGAGGAAGGAAAATGAATTTACAGTATTTAATGGTGTGATAGTGATTGTGATTCATCTTGGTCACAGTGTAAACTGTTGCTGGACTTCTTTACAATTGATGACAATTGTTGTATTTCAGCAATTACAACTTCTTTACTCTGTGATGTGATATATGGACAATTGCTTACAATTTTTCGCCAATGAAAAACAACTATCATAGATAATCACACACCATCTGACTCAAATATTCAGTGGAAACTAGGCACATATTTTGAAATGACTGTATGTTTGGTGTTTGTGTGTTTATGGCAATGTCCATTTTTCCCCTGAGGGGGTGCAAGTGTTTGCTTGTGTGACAGCGATTTGCCAGTGTCTCATAATAGCAAATGGTGGTAGAGGTGAATGACTTACGCTTTCCATTTTGATTTACTGAGAAAAGCATATGCACAAAAAGTGAAACCAGGATGGAGGGCAACAGTATCATCCTGTTTGCAACAGGAAGCAACACTTTTCTTCAGAAAGGTGAGGTAAATTGTGGTTATATATTGAGAAACATGTGCTCTGCACACTACCACTTTCAGTAAGACTGTTTTTGCCTCATCTGTTTCCACTAATCTGAATGTGGTCCAGCTCAGAAACTTAGAGACTCTTAAACATCTCTTCTGGAGGGTGACAAAAGTGTGTCCTTGGTTGTCCTAGTAACAGCTGCCTTACTGCAAAGCACTTTGAAAAGGTGACTTTTTTTCCTCTTTTTTTGTCCTTTTCCTTTTAACGCTCAGCACAAAGTTAATAAATTAATTATTGTATGATTACATCCAAGGTACCCCTAAATATACCTACAGCAAGACATCCTTTCTCCTCAAAATCTGTAGTTAAGAGGAAAAAAAGTATATGCTTTATGTCTAATGATGCATTGATTTGAAGTTTTGTGGCCACCTTATCATAAATCTAACAATACAAGTTTATTCACCGTTCCAGTTATAAAAAAAACACAGTGGAAATGTAGCAGGAGTAAGGTGTAAAGACATAGAATATTTAAAGTGTATGGGTGCAGTATGAATCTGTAAGCAATAAACCTTTTAAATATGGAAGTGGTGGTTCCTCTTTGAAACATGAGAGCAGAGCTGTGTCTGGATTTAGAAGAGTAGATGATTCACCACAGAGCAATGATGGAAGGAAGATGATGAAAGAGCAGGACATGGGCAAAGAGAGAGAGGAGGAGGAACACAACAAATGCTGTGAACTGTTCCTCGTAGCTTCTCTTGTCTGCCTCTAGAGGGAGATAAAGACCATTAAATCAGATCCAAATTAAACCCATAGGGATAGAGTGAATTATTTGTTTGTGCTTTTAATGATGTTCTGAGGATTTTGCAATGCTTATTGGATTCCTGGAGGTTGGAGGTTGGAGTGCAGTGTGTCTGTGTAGTCTGTCTTGACATTTATTGAGGTGAAGTGAGCACAGTTGCTTAGTTAAAATGTGAAACCCCTGGAGTTAAGAGCAGGCCAGGGAGCAGGAAGGTCAACAGTGATGCTCCTTCTCAGCATGTTACTGCAAATGGCATCTCCCCATGAGTCTGTTCACATTTTTTAATCACACAGGGTAAAGCCAGTTCTTGATTGTAACTGTTAAGCGTTTGTTTTGGGCTTTTTTTTTTTTGTTCTAGTTCTAATCCCCTCTGTAATGCATAATATATTACCCAGCAGACACACCCCAGGCAGCAGCCTGTAATGCCTCATAACCACATCACATCTGAGCATGTGCACCATTTGTTTTTTTACTAGCCCTTATTTCATAATTATTCAAGTAAAATGCAAATGAAGTAAATCTGTGTTAACAGATCACCTATAGCTCTAAATCTCACCAGTAACCCACATAAATCCAAGCGTTCATGTTAGATTTCGCTCCCTTCACTTTTCTATGGCTTTTCTTGTGAGGGATTGAATGTGGATGCTCTTTCAAGGTACAAGTCACATGGATAATATGTCCAGCTGAAAATCATAGAGCGTTGACCACTGAACAGGTTTATTTGAAGCCATCAGGGGTGATGTTGACACATATAGAGTGATCGCAGTAGCAGCTGATGAGGAAGGAGAGAACATTTTTATCCTCCAGCTTATCATCCTTTTATCAGCCCAGGCCAGGCTCGAAACCTCCAAACATCTGCTTTTCCAACCTCTAAGCAGCTGCTGGTGAAATTTAAAAACTTGAAAAAAAAAAAGCTTTACTGTTTTACCACCGACACTAGTCGTTTGTCCATATGGGATATAATATGAACTATAAAGGGGGAAAGACAAACTCATATTGATCCGAATTTCTCAAATCCCTTATTACCTGTACTGTTTCATCTCAAAACAATTGTATCATGATGGGTGACTATCGCATCAACAGTCTTACCTCCAAAGTAGTAGTTTGAATTTAAAGCTTTTTCTTTGCTGTAGACAGAAAATGTACATATTATTCAAGGTCTTGAAGTTGTCTGTTTCTTTATGCTCCTGCTGTTTGATATCTATATGTTTCCATCTCATATTGTATTGTCATTTATTTACGCCATCTCTTCTGCTACTCTTCAATTAAAATAAATAAATCAACAGCAACAATATTTATATATAACTCTAACAGACATTTAGATGATTTCATCGCACATGTATTTTAATGTTGGATCAGTGTTTATCCACACAGTTTTAAAATATTCCTGCATCACATTTGGTAATTCTATATGTTTCCATCTCATATTGTATATATTGTATATTCCTTCTGATGTCCTGCTGTTTGACTATCAGTGAAAACCAGTTAATACCGTTTACCTTCAATGCAATTCTATTTCCAGCTTTGAATTGTGTCACTTTCTTTTTATTTATCACATCCAGAAACAGAAGAGCAATTTCACTCCAAGAAATCCTATTAGTATCTTCATGGCATATTAATGGATAGATGGATGTTATGGATGTTAGTGCTACGGACTCTTGGACAAGAATTCAATTATAGTCAGATCAAGAACAACAAAGAGATGAATTTGATAAATCAAAAATGTGTTTTTCTGTATTAATATTCCAGTAAGTGATGGGAATCCAGATCTTATCAATATGGAGATAGAAAACTGAGAACAGTGTTTCCATTATCTATTTTATAATTGTATCTGCCTTGCATGCATTTTTACATTATTCATGATGAAGATGAAGATCAACTTTTGGTAAACAATATGCTAATTGATTTTTCATCCACTATATTGCATTTATAATGTCAAATCCTCATCCACTTTGTCAGTCTTTATTTGAGCTGAGAGGAAATACTGTGGCTGCATGTTTTGTTGGAGGATTAACAGTAGAGGGCAGTGTGTGAATGTGGGTGGGCGATATGTAACAGGACTAGTCCATGCAATAGCCAGTGCTTTGCCATGCTTTGGGCATGTGTGTGAGTGTGCAGCATGTGTCGGAAATATAGAAATAGGTCAGATTTCTGTGGTTGTTTGTGCTTGCAAACAAAATCAGTATGCTATACATGCACAGCCGGAGCTCTGTGACTGGAAATAGGCTTTTTCGAGAACCATTACATTGTATGAGAAGGGACACATGATGGTAGATGATGAATGTGGATTAGGGATGCAAAGATTGTTGTTACCGCCATAAAGACACAGAAAACAGTAATTTAGCCACGGCCAACCCTCAACCACACTGTCACTCTCTATGTGCCTCTCTCTCTCTCTCTCTCTGTCTCTCTCTGCAAGGCTCGCTGTGCTGTCTGCAGAGAATGCTGGTTGCCCCTGACAACAGTTGCTAGGAGACCATTCTGGAGTGACTTCATAGCATTGTGCACGCTTATGCCATGGCTCACGATGAATAAAACCAATCCACATTTCCTTCTCGCAAAAATGTGCATTTAAATAAGGGTGAAATACTTTAGAGCCCAGATAATCAATACATCAATGCACACATACAGTATAGGTAGTGGGTAGAAAGCATCAGTGCTGATTTGTGCATGCAGGTATATCTAAGAGAGGCTTCTAAGCTGAGATGAGGTGTGTTCTTGTGGAAGTGTGAATGCATGTCATGCTGATGATTATGTTTTTGTTGAATCTGGCTAAAACAAGTCATTTCTAATCAGTGGGACCACAAAGGTTGTTTCTTTGGCGCATGAAAGTTATGGAAATGAGATTGATTAAATACTCTCTCTCTCTCTCTCTCGATCCCTCATGTCCTTCTACTACAAAACCCTGCTCACATTACCCTCTCCCATCCATCTTTCTCCCTCTCTAATTCTCTGTCTCTCTGCAGTAGTGAGATAAGATGTTCCACCCTCTGAGCTGTGGTGAGGTGTGAGAGAAGAGGGGCTTTCCCTCTCTCCCTGTAACTACCTCCAGGACTGCAGGCCAATGAGGGCAGCCACACATAGCAAATATATGTCTCTGTGCATATTGGTGAAGGACATTTTCTGTGTGTGTGTGTGTGTGTGTGTGTGTGTGTGTGCGTATCATTGTGCATGTGCAGCATGTTTCCCAGGATTGCTGTTTAATGAACTTTAGATTGGATGTCAGACAAATTCCCTCTGGCAACAATCAGCCTGGCTCTCTCAAACATGGCCGGGACCCTTGGCTCTGGGAATGGGCTAAAGTAGTTTCATACTAACAATTTATCATAGTAAATCTCACCCTTGGCTGTGAGTCTGACACCAAACAGCAGTAACCAATTGCACTAAAAAATCTTGTTGAAAGCTCTTAGAGCAAGCACAAACCTCTCTCAGTCTCCAGTATGTATTGAAGTACAGTATGGGTGTGAGTTGCTAAGATAACATTCTGTTACTGCTTGAGTAATTCCTGGATTAACCCATCTACTGTATGGCAGCTTACCTCAAGTCTCCACAAGGAATGAGGATTTTAAATATTTAATGATGATAATGTGGTTAATTGATTTGGACAGTAATTAACACTCTTCTTGGCTTACTACTTCAATCCCACAGATTCATACCATTCAGCTCTGTCAATATTAATGTAGCAGATTTCTCTTTTGCCTCTGTAAATGGCTTAATCTGGATGTAGTAAAAAAAAAAAGTGGTAGATTATTGGTTAATACTGACACTGTGAAACAAAACCAACCAATGGATTATTTTTCTATTTCAGACAGTGGACGCCTCCAACTGAAATTTCCACCCAAACATGTAAAACCTGCAACAGCAGGTTCCAGTCTATCTGTTTTTCCATCAGACCACCCTCAGTATCGACAGGGATTGTTAACAGGCACACATCTTGTATCTCCAACTCCCTCCTGAGTCGATGCTATTGGTCTGTGTAGAGAAGAAGTCCCAGTCCGGTGTATGAGAGTCAGCCGCAGTTCCCTCTCTTGTGGCATTGATTTAGCTGTAATGCTGTGACAGGGTCACACACTGACTTATGGGTCTCTCTGTTCACAGCCAAACGCCTGGACGCACATAGTGTATAACGATGAATATGACTTCTCTGTTTTTCTTTTTGTTCCTCTCTCTCTGTGTCTTTCTCTCTGTTATTTTGACTGGGCTTTCAACCTGTTCTTGTTCAATTTGGTCACCTGGTTGCTGGACCAGGTAGGTTCTGACACAATCTTGTTTTAAGCCACACACATGTGAGTGGGTATTCCCTGGATGAAATTCCACTATTAAATATCAAAAGCGAACTATATAAACTAACTTGAAAAATGGTGTGTGGCTAAATAAACAGAAAAGAATTGGAACAGCCATAGAGGCAGATGGGACAACTGATTAAAAGACAAAAGACATCCAGTTGAAGCATGGACTTGGAGCAGCTCTAGAAGAGAACAGAACCTCTGATGCTCATTTTCTTGTTGTGATGTGGTTTAATTGATAATCATTGCAATTAATTCCTTTGTTTCCCCCATGAAGTTACAGTCTGTCTAGCAGCAGCTAATTACCTCAGCCCATTGGACGTCTGCTTTTTGCAGTGTAATTGCAGCTCTCAAAAGAAACACAAACAGCCAGAGAAAATTACACACCACTTTCACATTTGTCCATTTTCTTATATATATGTGCTCAGTGCAAACTCTGTTTATACAGTAGCATTTTACATTTTCATCTGGCTACATGATCCACAAAGGACTGTCTAGCAAGAAATGAATCCTGCCGAATATCAAAATCAAAAAAGACTATAAATCAAACACACTCTGACCAACGTGTGTCAGCTTACATCTGTGTGATGTAAAAAGTCACAAGGGATTCATTTTGGGGTCCAGCTGAGAGTGAGGAGGAGGTGAGGGAAATGTGAGAAGGGGGATGGGGAGACAGAGGGGGTGGGGATGGGTTTAAGGGCAATGTGCAGTATATTGCAGTGTGCACTGCACTGTGCAGTATTGTCCCGTGATTGTAATGGTTATCACCCCCTCTATCCCATCCACCCATTCTCTCCTTTATGTATGGCTATGTGCAGGTTTAATAGTGACTGGGAAGGGTTGGGGGCAGGGACGAGGTGTGTGTGTGTGTGTGTGTTGGATTCGCTGACAGGTTAACATTCACTGTCAGCAGTAATGTGTGATGGTGAAATACGGGGCTGTATGTTACTGTGTGTACACATGCACATCACGCCTAGTGAAAAAAAAGGCACATTTTCAACCTCGCTTCTCCCTGAAATAATATCTTCACTGGCAAATATACAAAATATACATCCTTCCCATAAACACAGTGTAGGCCAAGCTCAAGTAGCAATATATATTCAGCCAGCATTAGAAAAAGAGAGAGTAACCAAATACAAAATGGATAAAACGTGGCGTTGTTTAACAAAAAATGAACAAAGACATTCTGGGAGTTGTGAGAGGTAAAAGGTGCTCTAGGTTTATTTATAAAGTGTACATTTAGGAGACTACACTGGGTCTACCACTGCTCCGAGGTCAGAGGTCAGCTGAATAATGAGATTTGAGCTCTTCCCACTGCCTCCCTATAGACACCTCTGCAGCACTTATCCAATTTTTACATCGTCAATAACTGTGTGTGAGAGAATTAGGGGTTGATATAGTGTGTGTCTGTGTGTGTGTTTATTCATCTATGTCTTTTTTGTGTCCTTGATGTTCGTGTGTGTGTGAGTGTGAGCGTGTGAGCGTGAGCTGTGATATGATCATATGGTCTGATGGCAGTGTTCTGTGTGAAGACGTAAATTGTCTGGTGTGAAGTGGACCATGGAATGTTCTCCTATGGGAAATCTCCTGTTTAAATATGCTTTATAAATGAAATACATGACTATGAACCCTGTTCACGGAGGTTCATTAATTAGATTTTAATTAGCTCCGAGATAATGAGTATTGTTAGTTTCACCTTCTAGGCCCCTGAGCAGTGTTTCAGTTTATAGCGTACATTCATGTTTGTCATCATGTGATCCTGTGTGTGTCTGATTAAAATTAAGGTGCAAAGTCTTCATGTCTGATACAACATCAATGTTTGCATTTAAAAAAAACTCAACTTGACACTAATATTAACACAAACACACATATGTAAGGCCACAGTGGCTGTACCACCTGCAGTCTGAATGTTATTGATCTGGTCCACACATTGTTGTGCTAAGATGTCTGTGTTGTCCAGGCCAGCCTGCGATCAATGCTGTTATGCGACAGCAGGTTCCAGTGTATCTGCTTTTTCATCGGTGCGATGGTGAAGTGACAGTGTAACACCCGCCCTACATTTTCAGCTTGTCAGCACAAATCAATTGGCAGGCCACTGACCACCAGCTGTGGGGATACAAATGTATGTTAACACACACATGCACACTTTAACAACAGATCATCATCAGACCCATCCATGTTTCCTATGTCAAACAGAAAACTGATGTTTTTTCCAATCAACTCACGTGGTCTAATTAAGTGTAATGTATGGATTCATTTTATTTATTGCAGCTTGACTGCACAGTGATGGCCCAATGACCAGTGGACCATGCATCTGTCATACCACTATTATTAACTTGACTGTGGGAAATGTTCTGTTTTTGTTGGTTCAACTTTCAGATGATCATATTTTGTCATGATATGTATATTTTATTAGTAATTTGTGAATTCACATTTTAGGGTCATTACTGTTGGTAACTGTGTGTATATGATAAACGTATGTAAGGGTCTGTGGTACATGGCATAGTCTGTTGTATTGTGCATAAAAGCTAATGAGGGGTCCTCATCGGTAATGTCCATTGTGGTTAATTTGGTTAATGAAATACTTTTTTTGTCTTATCTGGGTCAATACAAAGAAGCCAGGCTAAAAATAATTGAGAGACAGAAAGGAAGACAGACAGAAGGAGAGAGAGAAAGAGAGAGAGAGAGAGAGAGAGAGAGAGAGAGCTCTTCACTTGGTTTCATGTAGTCCAGGCAGTGAAGCTTGTAGCAGTCATAAGACATGAACCACTAGCGTCTTTACATCCAACCCCATCCAAATTTTCTTTATTTATTTCAAATTTTTGTAATGGTCTCACTGCTTCTCTGTGCTCCTTTTGTTGCCATGACAACGGCAAGATGCAGCTCGGAGCATAGGTGATGATTTGTCTGTGATTTTGTCCACTTATAAGGAAGAAAATTAACACACACTTAATACACACAGACACACACACAAAGATGCATATCCACTGGCAAGAACAAACCAGGAACCTGCCGCAGTCTACAACATGCCAGATAACCTGTCACATGTTATGAATACTTACAGTAGGTAATTGTGCAGCTGCAGCCATGTGAGCGTGGGTATCAGTGTGGAAAGGAGGGACAAGGTTTGCATGAGTGTGTGTTTTTGTGTATTTGTGTGTTTGAGAGGGTGACTCATGCCTTGTCTATTAAGAGAATAGAGGGTGATCAGGTTGCTAGGCGATTAAGAGCCACTATTGTCTGGAGGGACAATAGTGGCCCCAAGAGTGCCCTCTCTTCTCTATCTCTCTCTTTCGCTTTTCTGTCTCTGTCTCTTTCACACGCACAAAAACACACACACACACACACACACACACACACATAAATGTACATTTTGCCTGACCCCCCAGCTTGGGGCATGGGCGGGAACAAGGAACTGACAGTGAGGAGGAGGACTGAAAAAGAAGCATTATGGGAAGCTGAGAGGATGAGAAGGGACAGAAGGAGAGAGAGGAGGAGGAGAGAGAGAGAGGAGAGTGCGAGCAGAGGGAGAGCACTAGCAGGAGAGCCATACCAAGGAAAAAAAGACCTGCAATCATTTGCCACATTGAAGGGAACAAATGTAGCTGGAGGCAGTGAGGGAGAGTGAAAGGGAAGGGGATAGGCAGAGAGAGAGAGGGGGCGATAGGACGAGAGAAGCCAAGGAGAGAGATATATAGAGAGAGAGAGACCTTCCATGGACACTGCACATTAAAACCACAGTGCTTTGTAGAGGAAGATCACACACCAACTGACAGGTCGGCGGAAGGAGAAGAAGCACTGGAAGTTTGGCACTGCCCTCACTCCTCCTGCTTCCTACTGTGTGTGTGTGTGTGTGTGTGCACGTGCTTATTTGCCTTTGTGTGTGTGTCACAGACATACACACACACACACACACACACACACACACACACACACACACACACACACACACACACACACACACAGACTCTGTGTGCCTGTCAGTTCGACAGTCTCTCTGGGTGGGTAGGGAGCTGCGTTGTAGAGATGTTCGCTCTGAGGATGAGACAGCGTTTCTAACAGGATCTATTTGCGGACTGGGATAATACACTGACACAGCTGAGGGGACCCAAGCCCACCGGAACCAACCGAATCAGCCATGGAGGGACTGCTGTCTCCAATGAGGACGCGGGTAGGTTACCATGGGGATTGCAGAGCATCCTAACTACAGTGTTCTCCACAGGAATCCAACACCAGAATGGCATATTGGGAGATAAGCATGTCTTGCAAGCTGGTGGACTGTTGAAACGAATCAGTCTGTGCCGCAGTCGCCACGGTGATACTAGAACTCGAGCTGAGAAGTTTTCGAGCTGACGGCGTTGCTAGGGGCGATGGGCAGAATGCTGGGAGAGAGTATGAGACACAAGAGGTCTCAGATAGTGTAGAAAAATGTTAAAGCTGTGCAGAAAATGGAAATAGAGTTACAGTTTGCATGCAGTGTGTGTGTGCTTGTGTGTATGTGTATGTATATGTATGTGTGTGTGTGTCTTTGCACAGAGGGGTTGCTTTGAAAGAATGACTCAGTGTTTCAGAGTGGTGCCTATCTCCCTTCAGTACAAACCACTGGCCTTTTGATTTAGGATAAAGAAAGAAGGAGCGGAGAAAGAGGTGCAAGGGAGAAACTGGCTTCAGTTTGTGCAGTGAATTGGGCGAATGTCTGAAAGTGGCAATTCACTATTGTTCTTGTTACACACGATCTTCTGTTATATACCCATGTCCGTCTAAGATGAGGGCCTTTAGGTTGGTGTCTCAAAGTGCAAAGTGATCTGTGGTCAGCGCCCGTCTAACAGTGGTTGTCTATGTCTGTACCACACAGAAAGGATAATAAAAGAAGACAATTATATGTTTGTGTGCTTGTGTTAGTGAATGTGTGCTGCTGTCAGAATACTGTAGGTTATATGCCTGTATCCATGTGACTGCATGTGACATCCAGCACAACTGTGTGGACAGTAATGGACTCTGAGAGGTGTCTCCCTCCTGTCTGAGATTGTAGAGGAAAACCTGTTTTATGTTTGAGATGTACCAAAGTCAGAGTTATAGTGTGTATCATGCATAGGAGTGGGAGAGTTAGCTGGACAAGGTAAGGCACATTAATATAGAAGCTGTAATGGTGTTATTAATATTCATAAAGGAAAGGTTACATTTTTTGGAAGTAGAAGAGAGTGATTTTGTGATTGTTGTGTATAATTACAATCATATTCAGACATTACTGTCAGGTCGACTGTGAATTATAGCCCCAATTTGGGATCACCTTAACACCCTACAATAATATTCTTTTGCCATTTCTTTAGTCTCTGCTCCTTCTCATTTCTTTTCTCCTTTCCTGTTCTTTCCCCAAGAGGACAGCTATGATTTAGCAACCTAGCTCTCTCTTATACATCCCTCCCTTCCCCCTCCTTGTTTTATTGCCACTGGTACAGATCTATACAACCAAAAATAAATTCTGGATGCCTCCTCCACCAGCTACATGTGTGGAAATTAGCTTGTACTTTGAAAGTCTGATTGATCATATTCCAACACAAAGGATAAGCTCAGAACTATATATTACTCCCACACAAGCTTCCACTTGTGAGGGTGTTGAAAGGGTTAATCCACTGGGATGACCTGATGGTGTTGTCACACATGAGTACACCCCTCTGCTCACCTCTTCTCCCTCACCTCTGTAATATGCTCTTCTTCTGCTCTTCATATCACTGTAGCACCCCCCCCCCTTTTTTTTTTTTTACTTTTCCCCTTGTGTATGTGCCACACACTTTTTGCTTTAAAGCCAAGAGTGTGTATATCTTGTTCTCGCTTCTCCGTCCTGTTTGTCTGCCCACCTGCCCATCTGTCCGTCTGTCTGGCCCTCGCTGTTTCTTTGGCAGTTAGCATGAGCGCTGTAATTGGTATTTGCAGATCAGCCCATGATCTAATCCAAAGAGGAGTGTTAGCGGGCTGTTTGGAGATAGACTTGGCTTCAAAGATATGGAATCAAGCCTGCTATATCTGTGCTGTCTACCACCCTGGCCAGATTTGCCCAAGAGCTGTGGGAATCATTCTCAGTGACTAAATGACTTTTGCATTTATCTTCATCAGCCACATTGAGCTTCACATGCCCCACAGTCGATCTGTGTGTGTCTCAGTTTTGGCATCAAAGTCACTTTAGTAGATTTATGTGAATGAATCACAGCATGATGAGCCAGCTCAGGAGTCTTTCAAAGTTTACACTGCATAATCTCGCTTTAATGCGCTATTTCTCACCCCCGGAGATAAAAGGAGGAATCTAGTGCAAACAGCAACTTTTGATATGTGATTTTCTTTTTTTTTCATCCAATCTTTCAGTTCAGTTGTAAACAGCATCAGAGATGAGAAATGTAAGGAGGGAAACAAACCCCTGACAAATGTTAGTGCTTTCACAGTGGAAGCAGAGCCATTTCTTCTTTCAGTGGAGTAGAGGCGTGTATACTCACAGCCAAAGAGCATCCGTAGTAAATCTGAGCGATATTACTTCAAAGTCTTTCCATACAAAAGTGTTGGCAGCATCCTATTGATAGTTTTTATTGGTGCTATTTCTTTTTCTTGCTCATATTAAACCAACCACCCAATTCAATACCTTTCAAAAGACAAAAAAAGAGGAAGAAGTAAAAAAAAAAAAATCAATTTCATCTTGTCTTTGTAAGATGGCATGACTCTGGGTCCTGCTTCAGGGTGACACAAAAGGTGACCCAAGATAACAGACATGGAAGAGCAAAAGCCTGTAAAAGCTGCACCATTCCTAATCCTCAGCTCACTAAATAGGAAAATTGTGCTGAGATGTCTGTATAGGTTATCTCGTGGACTTGAGGAGAGCTGTACTCGTATCTCTTCTGCCTCACTCCATCACATTTTAAATTTTTTTTTATTCCCACTGCGCTCTGTATCACTCTTCCTATCTGTTTCTTTATTTAGGATGACAGTAATGGGCAGTGAAGCAGGAAAATGAAATAAAACAAGCATCAGTGAGCTGTGTGTCTGTGTTGCCTTTGTGTAGTTACATACAGTGGAAAAGCAGGTCAACACAAACACACAGTGCATGCAGAATATACTGGGCAAAGTAATCCTGTGGGAATCTGAGAGAAGTGGCCAATTTGTTATATTCAGTCTCCATAAACTTTGCGTAAGTGTATTCCTCATTATTGTATAGTCTTCTCTTTAGCAAAGATGAGAGGGCAACAGCAGATCCAGGCAGGCACGTATGAACAGAAAGACGCACAGAGTTTCCTGTTGATATCCCCATTTGTGCGTAATATATGCATATAGGTCAGTAGAACAAGGAGCTCCAGATTCACAGAAATCTTCCTCTTGAGGATGTGTGCCGTTGTATGGCACATCTTTTACACACATCATTTAGTGTGTGTGTGTGAGTGTATCAGCTCTCCCATCAACTCCTCTTGTGTTTTACTGGATCAATAGGGAGTAGTTATAATGAGATTAACTCTGTCAATGCTCTATCAGTCTGATCACAGAGTCCCCTCCTCTCGTCCTTTCTCACCCCTGTCATTTATCTGCTGGCTCGTGTTCTCTTTCGGCACAGAGTCACTGCCTGTCTCGTCTCAAGGCTCTTTCCTCCTCAGGTCATGTTTGTGCACATGAGTGTGTGTGTGTGTGTGTGTGTGTGTGTGTGTGTGTGTGTGTGTGTGTGTGTGTGTGTGTGTGTGTGTGTGTGTGTTTATGTCCAGCTGCCCATGACAGATGGAGCCATTACAGAAATGGCTAAGGGCTTGGACATACATGCACACTCGCCCACAAGCACATATTTATTACATTAAGAAATGGCGAGTTTAAATGACACACACACGTACAAGCACACACACACACACACACACACACACACACCCTTTCACCTTTTTCTCCTCTGTGCTGTTACATTGGCTCTGTTGTATTGCATCTGTATATGAAAAGCATCACAAACACCACAACTTCACAGCAGCTTGACTCATCGTTCTCCCTCCCACAATATCCCTACTAGCCTTGGGTACCACATGTTTCATTTGCCCACACCACCAACCCCCACCCCCACCGCAACCCCAACCCCTCTCCTCGTTCTTTTCCCCCACCATCCATCCATCCACCTGGTTCATTAGCGGGCAGACGGCTGTCAGGATGGTTAAGGTCAGGGTGGCACAGAGGAGAGGGCAAAGCAGCCAAAAGGGAAGTGACCGGACCCACATCCCTGAAGCCGGCTGCCTCGCTGCTTGGATGAAAATAATTAGGAGAGAAAGGCAAGGCTGGTGGGGTTTGGATTTGCAGCACAAGGTGGGACTGCCTTTGGCAACCCACTCAGACACAGAGAAAAGCACACACACACATTCAATGCACAGCAGGTTGGCTGGCAGCATTTAAAGGCCAAAGTAGGCAGCAAGGGGGGGGGGGGGTGTCTACTGTCTAGTGACTGGAACCACATGGGGCACATGCTAACAAACACACATGCTGAGGCACAGAGACACACATACACAAACACACACACTTATTGGATGTAGAATCCCATCTCCCAGCTGTCATCTTAGTCTAATAAGTGCACTGTCAAGGGTAGTCTTTATTGATTTTATGCTGCAAATGTAGTCACATCTGCTGTAATTTAATTTTAAATAAAAATGTGTACCAACTGTAACCCGTTGGTACCATTTTAGAAGAAAGCATATTCTTTCATCCATTATGTATACTTGCACTTGATATAATAGGGAGATGTTCATTATTTGGCTTTCATAATTCAGTTAGGTGAAACAGATTTTAAAAAATTAAAGCTAATTGTAGCAAGAAAATAAGTTATAGCTTTATTAGCTTCTGATCTCTTGATGGAGCAGATGCAGACAAAGAGGAGAACTGTTGCTGCGCTGTGTAAGATGACATCAGTGGGATGCCGTGTAGAGAGAGCGATACTCCCACAGCTCCCTGTTTGAAGCTTTTCCTCTGTGCCGCACATCTCCTCTTTCCCTGTTTGAAGATCTGGCACTGCATGTCGCCTATACACCATCTCTGATCGTGTCTGTATGAGGGCGTTTAAGGGTGTGTGTGTGTGTGAGTGTGTGTGTGTGTCTGTGTGTGTGTGTGTCTGCACATGTGAGCGTGCCCTGCTGTGTCAAGCATGTCAAATGTGCTCTTGTCCTCTTGAAGAGGCCCGAACGATGAGATCAATCAGAGCGCAATTGAGCAACCAGAGAAGCAAACCAGTGATGCACTTAATGTTAGGTGTTGTCATGGAAACACAGGGTGCAGATTTTCCACTTCATTGGCTGCCATCAGTCCACAGTCATTTTTTTAAAATTATTTCCAAGAAAGCAATTGAAAGATGGGAGGGGAAAATTAGTCAAGTGTCCACAAAGGCAGAAGACACAGCAAGACACAGAGGTTAACATAATGAAAATTTCACTGTAACACCATACTTCAATTAATGCATTGGTGTTTGTGTGTCAGTGTTAAAACCAAGCACATTAAAGAGCCTCCAGCAGTCTTACTATGTCTATTGACTCTATCTGTGTAATTGCATAGAATAGATAGTCCCAGGAGATTTTCCCCTGCACTGCTTTTAGCCTTTAGAGAATCAAAGCGGCAATTACATACACATATGCTGGAATGTAACTGCAAGCTTCCACACACACACACACACACACACACACACACACACACACACACACACACACACACACACACACAGACACCTTTGATGAACGAGCAGAGGATTAGTTGTGTCACCCCTGCTGCAGAGGGTGACACCCTGCATTGCACAGGTATCATACATCACCTTATCAGTAGATCTACATAGCACAGACAATTTTACGCATACACAAATACACACATACATACACTCACACAGGAAATAGAGTTCCTTTCTTCGCTTCACCCCATTACCTATTATTCTCTAATCTCACTCAGTCTCGTGCATTTAAACATTTCGCCCTCTCTTTATTCTGCCATTTTCACCTCAACCCTGCAAGAGACCCACCATTTCTAGCCCATCTCTCCCTGCTTTGAAGCCACCCTACCTCCATCCCCACACGTCCTCCCCCGGGCTCTGAACTTTGACCTCTTAACATGAGGAGGGAGGAGGATGGCGGCAGTCAGTAGCAGGTCTCCTCACATTTGATTGGGTGACCACGACCTGGACCGGTGTCAACACTGTCCTGAGGGGAGAGAGAGAGAAAGAGAGAGAGAGAGAGGTATGTGTTGTTGTAGAAGAGAGAGAGGAAAGAGAGGACACAGGAAGAGCATGCATTATGGAACCTAGTCTTGAAAGTGCAGTAAGTAGCCTATATCAACAGAAAAACAGTTTTCCTGCAGCAACTAACGCTGTTCCAGTTCTGACCTGTTCACATACACCGAGGAATACTGGCTCTATTACAATTACAAATTGAGCCTGGAGCTCAAGTGTACAATCCCTGGCTGTGCTGTTTCTGGCCTCTGGCTCGGGTGCGCTCCTGTGAGCCTAATTGGCAGCAGTAGCAGGTAGGTAGCCGCAAACGATCATATCTTTATAACTGTGCTGATGGCTACCACTGGCTGGCTGTGGCACTCGTTTAGAGCTGATCACATGGACCTCCGCATGTGTTACTGCCTCTTGGTGAAGATGCAACTTGCAGCTCCCCCCTCCCGGGCCTACAGAGAGAGTTAGCAGGAACAAACACTGCAGTGCAGTGGGAATTGGCCATTCCTGAATTGTGGGAAAACAAACCAAACCAAAAATACATGAAAAAATACCAATGCTCCCATTTTTGTGTCAAACAGGCACTATCTTTAGGATAGTGAAAGATAAAGCAATAACAGTGGAACATTTTGTGACAGACCGCCTTGCAAATATATCACATATTTGTTTAATTCAGTGGAAAAGCTTTCTTCCCATCTTTTTTTCAGAGTTCAATTATTTCAGTTTAAAAGGTCTTCAGTGCAAATAGCATGCACAGATTTCACATTTGCACTCTTTATGCTCTAGTGCTCAAATGTCTAACTCACGATTCACATGTCTGTGCAAGGAGACAAAGAACCTGAACGCTCTCCTATACATGCATATATACGTACAGATGCATTGCACACACAAAATGTGCATACCCACGAATGCATGCTCAGTGGTCAATTTACATGCTCCATAACATGTACTCGCTCATCTCCAGATGTACGGGACCATATGCTGCTACCAGACAGTCTTATTGATGTCGGCCTGTCAGCCTCCCAGCAGTGAAGCTGGGGCAAGCAGGTTCAGAGCGGCTCGAATAATGGACGAATAGATGGACGGATGGATAGGAAAAGGAGAGAGATAGAATGAGAGATGGTGAAGGTGAAGGTTCCAGGAAGGAGGAGGAATAAATCTGTTCAGAGTGGCAAATTGGACTTGGAAGGGGGAGGAGAATCTTTAGAGCTTTTCTTGATTTTCGGCTCTTGATTTTCTGAAGCAGTAGTCCATGACACCACTGGCATTTTACCAATCTCCTCCAGCTTTAGTAGTCTTACTGGAGCTTCTCACGGGGAAATGCAGCAGTGAGGAACAAGCTTTTAATAAATATTTCTGTCTAAAAGGGACCGTCGTCGGGGGATTGCTTCCCGTATGTGTCTGCACATGTTGGGGGCGTCATTTCCCTAAATATTGTATATTTCAGCTGGTGTGAGGAATCAAAACGATAATAATGATCCCAAGCTTACCCCTTTTCTTGCCTCGCTGCCAGAGTGCAGGTGCTGTGTGTTTTATTTGACCCCTCCTGTCAGTTTTTTTCCCCTCTCATCACCAGTCCAGTTCTCTAGCTTCAAACACTGTGCAGCGGTTGCCAAGTATCCTATTATCACCCTTCTCCCATGTGTAGACAGCTGCCATTACGCTGAATTAAACCCAAATATGAAATCAAGGTTGCCAGTTTGATGCTCATCCATCCTCCGAGGAATACTTACATCATCCTAAGTGTCTCGCTGACCCTCGATGCTCTCATTACTGCTTGTTAGAACAATTAAATGTGACGTGTGTCAGATTTATAACTCACCCCTGTGTGTGTTTCTGTGTGCGCATGAATACGTGTGTGTTTTATTCTGAACAGATGTGAGCATCTGCCACTGCAGTTAAGGCCATTAATACATGTCTAGAGGTGTTTGTATGTGGATGTGTCTGGTTTTCGGCAACAGCTGTTGTTATTTGCTGTGTAGCCTGTTTGTACGTGCACCTTTGCAAGTTGTCTCACATACTTGATATTAAATATGGATGTTTATTAATGAGAGACAGAAAGTCAATGTAGGTTCCTAGGATCCTACTCTTCCTGATTTGGTTTATATCACACGGTGGGATTTGTAAAAGGTGAATATTGTTCTTTGCTCATGTGTGAACAACAGTAGACACATAAGCTTGTTTTTTCCCAAATGCAGGACATGATTTAAGCTACATGTTGACTCTTGTGCAGGGGCTGAACAAAATGAAGGAAGTGCCTTATAATACAGAGATATAAAGCAGATAATAAGATAATAACCCCTTTCATTCAGCACATTATCAGTCTCACGTGAAATGTTGCCCTACAAGTCCTGAAGTTGGTGCAGTTGGATGTAGGTGGTTATTATATATACTAGTTTACAAATAATAGTGCTGCACAAATACCACCTTTGTAAATCATTACGTCATTTTTGGTGAGAAAAAAATATTCCCAGAGGCACCTGACTACTTCTGTGGTAACCGGCATGTCGGAACTTTACTGTTACCCGTCTCTCTATGAAATGTCATCTGCTGTACCTGTTTGTCAGTGTTAATTGTCTCCTTGGAAGTCATGGCCTATTTTAAAGTCCGGTCTTCTAAATGTGCCTTAACGTCCTTTAAATCTCCTTTCATAAGATGTTTCTGTTCGACTCTCGGAGCCTTTTCCCAGAGCCTTTCACCAGTGAGAATCATTCCACACTCTGACCACCAGAGAGCGCCATGCGATGGGATTCTTTGCCTTGCCCAAGGCTTCCCAAAATCATGTGCCTCAGTTTCATTGATTGAAGAGGAGCAGGTCTTTCTGGCCCTGCTGTTGAAGTGGTGTCTGTGCTTCATCCTGTAGCCCTTCCAGTAAAGTGTAGGCCAGAAGAATCCCTTCACTGCTGTAAATGAGCACTGGTCAGCACTGGTGGAGAAAAAACCCCTGACATCGCTTAAGATTCTTTGCTGTTAGATGTAACCAGCCTCCTCCTTGCTGAGTCCTGTCTGATGTATGGAGCCAATAAGCGGAGACCTTCAGCTCTAATGAGTAGTGGTCTGCTGCTCCGCTGCTGTGTGTGAGTGCTGGTCGTTTGGCCCCCATAAACACCAAGTTTTATTGGACAACTCCACAGTTCCTCTCATCTGTCATCACAGCTCTCTCAGAGACACACGGGCCTGTGTAGGGGACCAGGTGGAGAAGGAGGAGAGGTCTGTGTGTGTGTGTGTTGTGACCAGGGAACTGTTATATGTATAATTAATGACCTCATCCTGCTCCTCCTGCTGTCCGAGAGGAAGACAATGAGCAGGCGAAAGACAAAAAGCAGAGAAAGCAAGAGAAATGGAGAGAGAGAAAATGACAAGAAGGATAGAGGGGAGGGAGGGAGGGACAAAAAGACTGAAGGAAGGAAGCATATGTTAAAGGCTGTGCATGATTAATAATTATGAGTTTTGTCAGTGACCAAGCAGCCATCCCATTGCCCCTGCTGTCTACTAGAGGGGCAATTATGAGGGATTTAGCCCCCAATGCTCCCTCCCAAATAACCCCCCCAACCCACCTCCAAGACCTTCATTTTCCATGTGCCAGTTGTCTGCTCTTTTTTGCTTCCATTCTCTCTCATGGCTTCAGCAGCTCCTCTGTTATCATGGCGGTAACAGGAGCTGAATGTAAATAAATGGTAAATACCAAGGGACAGGACCTTGGCTTGGAGTGAAACCTGGGACTGATCAAGCCCTGGCTGTCACGGCACATCTTTTTTTCTGACTGCTGTGGAGGACAAAGGCAAGAGAAAGGTGGGAGGTGCACTGGTCTGTCTAACAGGGGACCTCAGCGGAGGCCGTGGCCCCAGGGGGTCAGTCTGGCTCTGCTCTGTCAGCCCACTCCCTCTTCGATCCCATCTTTTTGTCCTTGCACAGAGTTAGCCAGAGAAAAACAGATGTAGATATTCATACAAAAAAAAAAAACAATAAATCCACAAAATGCATTCCTGTGATTTTACATTTTACCTTCTCAATGATGAGGATGGCCTGGAGTAATGACAGGAGGTGGAGATGATGTCCTCAAATTACGTCTCTCTTTCCCTGATCCCTAAGGGCTCTCCTCCTCCTCCTCCTCCTCCTCCTCCTCCTCTGTATGATAACAAAGACAATTTGTCCAAGTCGTTTGGCCATTGGTTAGTGGGGCCGTGAAGGAGCCGGGGCACCTGTCATAGGTGTGGGGCCCATCTGTACAGTAACAAGCAGCTTAGTCTCATGCCTGCAGCAAGAGGTGGAGCTGGCACAGTCTGGCTTGGGTTACTGCACTCCTGGGAGAAAGCATGCAAGTGTGCTGTGGATTATAGAATGAGTAGGTCATGTTAGCTCATTAGAAAAACAAGGAAATGCAAGTGTGTGTGTTTGTATGTGTGTGTGTTGGGTTTGGCACAGTGTGCACAGGTGCATCCTCTTTGTACTTTTGTATTTGTTTGTGCGCATACTTTGTTAATTTGTGGTTTGCATGCCTGAGGTATCATAATGATTCATTGTCTATAAAGAAGGAGAGTCATTTAGTTACGAGGGGCTGAGAGGTTTACAAGGGTTATAAGCACAGCTGCATCCTGCATGTAGACAAATGGGTCTGAGGCATGAAAACGGTTTGGCTAGGGTGTGAGGAATACAAGAAAACTTGGGTCATGGGTCTTCAGTTGTTAGCTTGAGTCAGAACAGCAGCCGGCACAATGACAAATAACGAAAAGATTTTTCAAGCATCACTGTAAATTGAATATCTGTAATTGTAATGGGAATTTGAACTATTTTCTGATATGTTACAGAATAAATAATCAATCCACTTATTGAGAGAAATAATCAGAGGTTGCAGCCACATATGATATATTATGGCATATTTTGTGGGTGATGTATTCCCTAAATCAAACAACCGTTCATATGTATACATAGGACAGTGATCCATTTCAAATTCTCTGTCCACATATTAAAACAAACATGCATACACACAAAGACACACACACACACACACATTAAAGTGTGTTAGCGCATGTTTCCCCCTTTTCCCAGTATCCCTGTGTTTTCCCCTGGGAGTACGATCATGTATAACCCATTTCCCCTCATGATCCGGCCTGTTAAAATTAAATATGTAGCCGTATCATCAAACATTTAACGCTCACGCTGCTACAAATCAGATTCCTAATCGTATGTGGACTTTGGGGTTGTGGACTCACGTGCATGTCTTGATCCTAAGTTGATCTGAGTGTGCTGTTTGCACGCTAGAGTAATTCATAAAAATTGTGCTGCCTTGCAGGCAGACAGGAATGCCTGCTTACTAGAGTGTTAATTGTTAAATCAGTGTTAGGGAAACAATGTTTTCTTACCCACTTAACAGTGTTGCTGGGTACGTGTGCGTCTCTCTGTGTCTATTTCTGTGCATGGCAGAGGCTGGGAAGCCTCCTCAGCACTGGGTAAAGTGGGCTAAGTTTACTGGGGCAGAAAATGCTGGAGCGTGACTCAATCCAGTGCCTTCATACAACCAGCCTCTTAAATATGCCTCTGTCGCATTCTGTCTGCTCAGTGCCTCTCAGACACACACTCACCGTGTGGTGAGAGGTTTGTATGTAGGACAGGGAAGACAGAAGTAACGGTTCCGACCAAGTTAGAAAAGGTGTGTGCATTTGTTTTATGAACACCTTTTGATTCCTCTACACAGTCAAATATTTCAAAGAACGTTTTCTCTGGCTAGTTGTGAGTATGAATGGATCTAACTGTAAAATCCAAGGTGACTTTCACTGCAGCAAGAATGACATAAGATAGTGGAGTGCACCTGCGTCTCTTTCTGGAAACCACATACACTTTTATGCACACACACACACACACACACACACACACACACACACGCACACACACACACACACCAGCATCCAGAGAGACACACAAACAAGGGAGAGGCGTTCACAGTAATGTGTAATGACAGATTTGGGGTGCGGAGTGACACAGCAGAATTCAGATTACCAACAGTGCTGCAGAGAATGACTTAGCAGAATCCCTCTCATCTGCACTCTGCTGTCCTTCATCACTCGAGGCTGACAAAAAGAGACACATGAATGGAGAGGGGAAAAAAACAGTAAAAGACAGAGCAACTGTCAGCAAAAATATAGAAAATAATGAAAGACAGCAACAGACCTACATTATTATGACCATACTATATGGTCTTAATACTGTTTTCAGACAGTGTGGGAGGCATAGAAAAATGCAACAAAAGGATAATAACTTACATTGCAACATATTGTGAATCAATAAAACCATTTGAGATCATTTTGCAGACATTTGAGCAGATGAGGTGCATTGTGTTGCATTCTCTGCAGACTTTAACACCTTCTTGCTAGTGTATAAGACTGGCAGTAAACCCTTTAGACAGTTAGCTGCAAACAGGTGCTTAAGAGGCTTTATCAACATGTCTAGAATAGAACTATTTTTGAGTGTGTGAGTGTGTGTGTGTGTGTGTGTGTGTGTGTGTGTGTGTGTGTGTATGTGCAAACCATTTGGAAGCTTGCCCAGAGTTTGATTAGCACATATCCCTATTTTCCATGCCAGGTGGACATCACAATCAATCAGGCTCACACAGACGCACGCTCCGTACTCTCGCTCAAAATTAGATATAAAGAGCAAAACTGTCGTCAAGAGTTTTTCTCTTTTACAATGAATCCAAATCAAAGAGGCTCATTAAGGCCGGTTTTGTAATGTACAGTCTGAGCTGCTGCAGTTGCCACCACTCTAGTGTTCTCTCTGCTTACTGGATTACCGGAACAGACAACTTCCATGTGGGATCTGGTGGCAGAGAACGATGGAAAAACACATCAGACTGCTTCAGCCTGTTTCATCTTAAGGTACCAAATGTAGTGAAATTGATTTTTTTTTTAGCTAACCCTGGTTGATATAGCAAGCCTGCAGTTTGGTAGTTTTAATGTAAATCATTTGTATAAATCAATTGTTGAATTGTACATTTTCATTTTATATGTATGTATAAATCCATGCGATGGTTATTGTTTATTTATGTGTGCATGATAATGTTCATGAGGCAGTGTGAATAATGACTAAGCAGGGATCCTTGTAAATTCCACCTTTATATTTAAATAAATCATGTACAGAACAGTAGCCTGGCAGTCGAAACTCCCTCTTCTGCAGTAATATGCATTTGCAAGTACATGTGAATGTGCCTTGATGGAACATAATGTGTTTTTTGCTTCTGTGTATTATGCAAAGCGATGAGGTGATATTTAACTCTCTCTGAGATGGCGGTTGTAAACACTGTGGTAATGATTCATTCCTACATAAAGCATCACACACACATCCTGGATTACACACAGAAATCTGGGTTTTAACCCCAGCCGTGCAAAGAAGAGTCACACTGGGACATGCTGTCCCGTGTCGCCCCTCTGTTGGTGGTTAAGCTCTTCACTTAAGGCAAATGCGGGTCTAGATTGGTTACCTGCCGATCTCTACACTCTTCACTGCATTCAGACTCCGCATGCCACCTGCTTCACAAGTCTTAGTGGCCATATACTGTCCATCTTCACCATGCTGGAGGGTATTTATGATGCATGAGCGGCATGCAGATGAGAATTAGAGGGATATTTCTGCGTTATTAATGGTGCGGTGTTACATATTCACAGCGTTAGAAGTGACTTCAGGAAGACAGGAAAGCCTCCTGAGGGCAACAAAGGACTGATGGATCAGTGCACTTTGTTTTTAACACCCAGTGGTGTGTATTATAGTGTGTGTGTGTGTGTGTGTGTGTGTGTGTGTGTGTGTGTGTGTGTGTGTGTGTGTGTGTGTGTGTGTGTGTGTGTGTGTGTGTGTGTGTCTGTGTGTCTTTGTGTGTCTGTGTGTGTGTGTCTGTGCGCACAAAATCTGTTCAATAGACTTGGTCACACCCCACTGCTCCTGACCGCAGAGTTGATGCGAGGACTGATGAGTGGCTGTTCTTGTCGACCTCGCGCCCAAGAGAGGTCAAAGGGCAAAGGTCATTGGCACTCTGGGTCTGTGTGGCTTAGAAAGAGGGCAGGAGGAGGACAGGATAGAGAGATAAGATTGAGAGGGACATCTCTGAGACACAACGAGGCTGAGCAAGAGAACTGCAGCAAGAAGAGAGAAAAAGGTTAAATGTGAGATGTGGAACCAAAAGAGTGAAGGTGTTTGATTTGAAGAGAAATTAAGAGATATGACCATCAGGTTAGATGGTGCATCAACGTACTTTAGCTCATGAAGAACAATGTATTCTTATGTCACAAATGTCTCACTAAATTAATCGATGACTGTGTTTTTCATGGGGAAAAAAAGGAATTGCACAGGGTGGTGAATCTTTATATAACTCAACCATGTAAATTATTAACGCTTAATGTTATGCATAATTGAGGGCGTGGCCACTTTGAGTGACAGGTGGGCGAGCGTATGCTTGCAACAAACCAACATGCCCTGAAGTCTCGGCTACAAACGCGCCACCTCTTTGCCCATTTTTCGATTAGCCGGGAGTCAGGCACTGCCAAGATGGCGACGGATGGAGCAGCTCACTCTGAGCTTCAAAATCACTCTTCAGAAACCTGTGGATGACATCGCAGAGGCTACATCCATCTTTAAATAAGGTCTGTGGTGCACGCAAACACAGTCTCCCTCCTTACAGGTTGTTACTACATACAGTCATATCCTGTTTGGTGGTACAGCCCCAGTTAAACTCACTTCCTCTCATACCCCTCTGTCTGACTCAATCTCTGTTTCTTTCTTTCTCTAAGTCTGGTTAACTGAGAGAGAATGGGGGTTGTGGGGTGGTGGTGGTGGTGGGCATTCCACCAGCACTTGCCAGAAAAACAAAAACAACCCCTCTCCATGGATGATCCCACCAACATCCTTCGTCCCCCTGCTTCCCTTCTTTTCTTCTGCTTTCCTTCCTCCCTCACTGAATCACTGTCCCCTTATCCTCCCTCCCAGCCCTCTCCTTCCCAATCAGCCCTCTACCCCACGTGCCCTGTCCTCTACAACCCCCACCCACCCTCCCCGCTACTGTTACATAAGCTTCAAGTCATAGATCCAGGCCATATCGCTGTTGATTTCTTGTTGTGTGTCTATGGGAGCCTCAGCATCCAGGGCCAGTCCTTAATGAGGCCCCTACAATGGCCCATTGATGAGAGGCCCAGTGCGAGAGAGGATGACCCCAGCCAAGAGAATCCAGAATTGGGCATCAGCTGCCCCAGGCTCTCCCTCCACACAAAGACGTCCACTGTGGACAGAGACCTGAAAGGGCACAGACGAAAAAGAGGGAGAAAGCGGAGGGTAATAGGGAGGAGATATCCTGTTCAAACAACTTAGTGAATATGAGATAGAAAGATATAAAAAAAAATTGAAACAGACACATGACTTCCCATCAAGCCTTATGCCTCCTCCTCCTCCTCCTCCTCCTCTCCTCTTCCATGCATCCTAACAGTAGCAGTGAGACCCACCCTCTGCCAGGGAGTTGTCAGCGTCTTCATCTTACATGGATCATAAATCAGATCTGAGCAGGGGACTTCAAGACTCTAGTCTCACAAATCTTTATCAGTAACCACAGGTCCACAAAGGAGCGATAGAGGGCACTTTGAGGGGGACCCTCACACCCTTTTTGGAAAGAGTTGGAGCACAGTGACTGGACTCCAGACGGTTTTCGGAGCCAAGTTTAGTGGCGATAGACGTGTTTATTTATCAGACTTGGACTACAACTGGTTGTTTGGGAAAGCCACCCTGGATGGAGAATGAAAGGAGAGTGTGGACAAATTAGGATGGACTTTTAGAAGCTGTTATGGCATGGTTCTTTGAAGAATTGGGATATTATAAGGCTGACATGGCTTAATGTCTTCCATTAAGTCATCTGTCAATATCCCATAATAACATATAATAAGAGAGAGGAGGAGAAACTTGCTGGAAAATCAGAGTTTGGGTCTTGATTAAGGCTTTTGTCGAAAAACCTAAATCTAAATTCTTACTTGGTGGCGTTTTTTTTTTTTTGGATCAGCTGAACGATGACTCTTGCAGCTCGACTCGAGGACTTAGAGGTGACCCTGGAACACATGCTTATGGATGTTTTTGTAAGTTTGCTCACTCTTTCTTTTGTTCAGTTTCATTTTCAATGACAGTATTTGTCTTATCCGGCATTTAACCGAAGCATCTGAGTCTTTCGTCACCATTCCTCTCTGTGCTTTGACCTCTTGCATAATTGCAGTTGGAGACCAGGGGCCAACATATGTTCATGTCTCTTTCCAGATGCTCTCTCAGTAATTGGTAGAGAAAAAAAGAGAAAAATACGTGCTGATTAAACATCAAACTCTATGCAGAGAGAGATTTAGGGAATAAACTGGCTGACCAAGAATCTAACCTGGACCACATGGTCTAAGCATGACTCAACACAGGGTTAACCCACTGAGTAAAGACTTTAGGAATGTTAACTCAACATGTGAGGAGCTTTCATCCAACCAACTCCAAAGTATTAAATCTTTATACTGGGGTTAGTTATGCTTTCTGTGGTCTGCAGTGTTCATATTTATCTGTGGATAGGCATAAATCTTTTGATTAGGAGTGAATGAAATCTCCCAAGTAAAGGAAGTGAGGATTGAGAATGAGGAAATGAGGGATGAAAGAGGAATGAGACGAGAAGGAAAGTCTGATGGATGTGATAGTCGGGTTTCTATTGCCCGTGACGCTTGGTTAGAGGTAGATTACTCAGGCCCCTGTGGTTTACAAAGCACTCAGGCTGTGGGAATGAAAAACTGCTCTACACTGCATCCCTCACACACACACACACACACACACACACACACACACACACACACACACACACACACACACACACACACGGTGTACACAAGCGGGCACTCACACACGTTTCGATACAAAAACATACTCATATGCGGGCACATGCAGTCTACCTCCATACAGACAAACACACATCTTAAATACGACGTCAGAATCCCTGGTTGCTTTGATCTGCCGTCTGCTGTAATGAGTTTGGTCGTTAAGCTGCTGTTTCCCTTTAACATTGTTTACAGGCACAGGCATCTGTTGGGGGGGGGGGACAGTAATCTGTCCTTTCCTGAGATAGACTGTGTTTCCAGTGAACACTATCAGCACTCATTCCACTGCTGTGGGGCATCAGTGTCACTGATATATGCAGGGATTTGATGCCTGAATCCATCAACCTATTTTGGAGATTTGGTCATTTTCATATATCCAATAGATGATTTATCACTGAAGCAATAAAGATTAGTGTTTATGGCCACAACAGGATTTGGATTATTCATGCACTGCATGTGGGATGGAAAAATGGGAGTCAAGAAAAGGCTTCCTTCCTCTGCATTTCCTCTCAGCATCCTAATTAGACTGCTTATTTATTTATTTATTAGTTCTCTAATTGCTGGAAGAGGCTGGAAAACAGAGGGTTATCTGGCCACTTTGCATACGTAAATGAGAAATATTCAAATTGCCTGCACCCTTTCCAGCTTGGTTGCTTACCGAATGTGCATATGGTGCGGTGCATGTGTACTTCTACATGCACACACACACACACACAACACACACACACACACACACACACACACGGTGTACACAAGCGAGCACTCACACACGTTTCGATACAAAAACATACTCATATGCGGGCACATGCAGTCTACCTCCATACAGACAAACACACATCTTAAATACGACGTCAGAATCCCTGGTTGCTTTGATCTGCCGTCTGCTGTAATGAGTTTGGTCGTTAAGCTGCTGTTTCCCTTTAACATTGTTTACAGGCACAGGCATCTGTTGGGGGGGGGGGACAGTAATCTGTCCTTTCCTGAGATAGACTGTGTTTCCAGTGAACACTATCAGCACTCATTCCACTGCTGTGGGGCATCAGTGTCACTGATATATGCAGGGATTTGATGCCTGAATCCATCAACCTATTTTGGAGATTTGGTCATTTTCATATATCCAATAGATGATTTATCACTGAAGCAATAAAGATTAGTGTTTATGGCCACAACAGGATTTGGATTATTCATGCACTGCATGTGGGATGGAAAAATGGGAGTCAAGAAAAGGCTTCCTTCCTCTGCATTTCCTCTCAGCATCCTAATTAGACTGCTTATTTATTTATTTATTAGTTCTCTAATTGCTGGAAGAGGCTGGAAAACAGAGGGTTATCTGGCCACTTTGCATACGTAAATGAGAAATATTCAAATTGCCTGCACCCTTTCCAGCTTGGTTGCTTACCGAATGTGCATATGGTGCGGTGCATGTGTACTTCTACATGCACACACACACACACACACACACACACACACACACACACACATACACACACGCACACACACACACACACGCAGACATGAGCTAAGAAGAGGTCTATTGAAAGGGTGGATTGAATAGTTTTATGGGAAGGCTTACCAACAGTAGACGTGTCATGGACCAGGCATCTTCTACTACTGAAATTTTTTTCAGGGTGTACCAAAGCAAAAAACAGCAATAAT
The DNA here is from genome assembly GCF_021018895.1 of Seriola aureovittata. NCBI lineage: Eukaryota > Metazoa > Chordata > Actinopteri > Carangiformes > Carangidae > Seriola > Seriola aureovittata. Next base: position 15,484,604 of record NC_079373.1, read on the forward strand.
ACACTCTATACTCTGAACTTCTGTGTTCTGTGAATCTAACTGGTTGTCAGCTGTGTTTCTGTATGAATTAACTCAGCTGGGCACAGAGACCGAGGTCGTTAAAGGAATATTATAATAATGACATCGCTTCTTCAGCCTCTAGTAGAAAAGGACTTCCAGAGCCATAACTATGTCGCTCACTGGCTTGGAGCAGCAGCTGAGTGCACAGCTATATTCAAAGGTGCACAGCTATTTTCATTAGCACAGCAGCGCATATGAATGATTCAGAAAAGCCGAGAGGATCTGAGGCTATGAACTTCCCTATACAACCTCTTTCACTACAAGAAAGGAGGTCACTATTTTGTTGCCTTGATCGCTCGCAGGAAGCTCAAGTCGAAGTGGAGTCATCTGTAGACGGTAGCTTTTTCAGGTCAACACTTTTAATTCTCCTGCTTTCAAGCCAGCTGTCATAGAGTTAAAGCACATGACTGCACACAACATGGTTACAAAATCATGCCTACCAGCTTCAAATTTAGGAATCTAGTAAGAAAGCCCATCAACAGCATTAGAATCAGCTCATCCACTGCTTTTTAGAAGATAAATCATGTCTATTCATTTTAGAGGCAAAATACCAGTCATTAATGTTTGTGTATAGCTTGATTTCCATGACATTTGTGCCCCAGAGGTCTCATTCACATGTGCATACTAACACATACACATACACCACCACATACACAATGACACTACCCTTCAACATGAATAAGACAGTGACATGATCTGAAACTTGTGATTGGATTTTTTTTTTTAGCTGCTTAAAAATGTCCGTTCAGAGTGTCATATCAGCTCGTGCCAAAGCTGCTGTGTATTGTGTTGCTGGTCCACTGAGCTGTGTGAGCTATGAGGGGAGGACAGAGAGAGAGAGAGAGAGAGAGGGAGAGAGAGAGATGGCAGCTCCTCTTTCAGAGGATGCCGCACAGTCTTGCACAAAGGCTGACAGTCACGTCAGGAAATGAAGCGGCGTGATTAAAAATGCATTCGGTCCTTGTGTAGTTTAATTGAATCTCCTCCTCATGCACCCTACGAATGTCTCCCCTCCCCCCCAAGTCCTCTCCCCCAACATCCTCATCCCTCCTACGATCCAGGCCTGGAGGCAGAGCTAAACATGTCTTCTTCCTCCACCCCCCTGTGCCTCCTCTGACGGAAGACCTCAGCTGGATGGGATTGTTTCCTTCACAGCTGTACTGCATTGCTCTTTTTAGGAGACAGTCTTTTCAGTGCTGTCTCCTCTCCTTCCAGCACCCATAATGCACTAGTTCATATCTTTGGGAGAGCTGGTCTGCCACAAAGGGCCTGCGGTGTCTGCCAGCATTCACTCTGCCAGGAGCCCAAACACTATGACGCACTGATACCAAGAACTTGTACTCTCTCCACAATTGTCTCACGACATTGTGTATGTCTATTCTCCAGCATACTATTCTCTTTTGACTCTGCGACCGTAGATGTGTTGATTCAGACAGAGGCTATTGACTGGTTGTATTATGTGCGACTGTTCTGTTATGTAATGGGTGTGTCCTCTACCCAGTGACAAAACTGTTCAATTATAGTAAGCTGACCTCCTCCCTCTCCTCCCTCTCCTCTCCCCCTCTATCCCTCTCTGTCCCTTGCTCTGCCTCTCTCTCCACCCAACAGTTGTGATCCCATCCACATTAATCTGATAGTAATATTGATTTGTATGAGGCTGGAGTCAGTGTCAAGTTCTCTCAGGACCAAGGAGTAAATGTGGAGAGATTTCAAAGGCCTTTTATCTGCGACCTTAAAATCAGGCTGATGTTATGCTATATTTTCTTATAGTGAACAAATCCAATGAACAGACGAGCACCTACAAGTCCACCGCTCCTAAAAAAGCTAGACACTATAGTTGTCACCAAACATTACTCAAACAGAAGTAGCCTAAATAGTGCATTTGTTTGGAGCTATTTTCCGTTGAGGGAGAATATAGGCCTATGTTTCTTGTGTTAGTTAGTCAGGATCTGACTCACAGCAGAAGGACAGTGTACTGTATGTGGGACATGTCACTCAGTGCAAAGGAATACGATATATCAGGGTTTGGCTACACAGACAACAGGGATGTCACCAGAACTGATACTTCGGTACCAAGTCAATGCTAAAATTCAGAACATGTGAAGGCACTTGTTTTTTTTGTTTTTTTTTTACAGTGGTGTAGGTACTGAAGGTACCATAGACGTTGTTGGTACTGCAGATGTAATTCTGCTGAGGGCAGTAACCCTACAAGATACCTAGTCTGATAACAAAGTATAAGAGAAGAAGAAGAAGGCCGGCACAGTAAACAATAACAACAACAACAACAACATGAATAGCAGCAGCAAGTGCGGGTGCAGCAACAGGTTCAACATGACGTAAGGAGGGGGGGGGGGGACACCGCAAGACAATGGACAAGATATAGACAAACAAACACTTGTATGCGCACGGTGCCACAGGAGGAAACACCTCAGACCAACCTAAGTAGCTCCAAGACAGGCGTCCAGACCTGTACAGAGAGTTCAGGGTGAGTGAGTTTCAGCTTTATATTAACATGTCGTAAACATGTTCATGTCCTGTCCTGAAATGTTTTCGTTATTCCGTGTGAATTAGGACAGCTGACATGTAGCAAAGCTCCAAACACAGCGTTTACAAAGGTTAATGTTAGCTTGTTTAGGCTAACATAGTGACGGCTCATAACGTTAGCTGGGTGCTCACAACATTAGCAGGCTACAGTAGTTACTGTTCAGTCTGTCAAAATATAACGCTGACTTTTTAAATGAATATTTTCATACTATTGGTCTGTCACCATGTTAGTCAATTTTAGCTTGCACCTGACTATATGGAGGTGCGTGCGTGCGTGCGTGCCGACAAGTGCGTGTGTTAGCAAACTGTGCAGCATCATCTGTTATTTTCTATTTTCTGCTGTGGTATCGAGAATCAGGAAATTTGTTGCTATTGGTACTGACTACCAAATTTCTGGTATTGTGGCATCTCTAGCAGACATTCTTTAAAGTAGAATGACATCAAGTGTTGTTGGCAAAAAGAAAAATATACAATTAAAAAATACATTATACAAAGTTCTGGGAAAAAAAACATTAATTCTCTCCATAGTATGAATCAAATTTGAATAATTTAGTCAGATTAAGCAATCAAAAGTGTTTCTCAGTTTCTTGCCTCATTAGTCTTCTCTCTTGACTGCAGAATCACCCAAATAAATAGAGAAAAGGCAATTATCATAAACTTGATCCAATTTTTATGTGTACATCTCCAAACTAATAAGCTATTATCATTCAACCTTCAATTTCCATCGTATGCATGGTCCAAATTCTGATATCAACTGGTCCAGCACACACACAGGTTTCCCAGTATACTTGGGTGAATAATTCAGAAGCCTTGAATGCTATTCACCGGGGCAAATTGCACGTCTAGCGGCCCATTCAAGTCTGCTACTACTCTCATAATAGACTACTGATTGGCCCATTGGAATGATATATTCTAATTCCATTAAGGCATCGATGACTGTATAATAGCAGTGCATGAGTCTCTGCACTCAGACAGTTTTTTTTTTTTTTTTTTCAAGGCAATGTCTATGCACCTCATCAAGGTTATAACCAGAACACATTCACCATTTTTCCATCTGTCTACATTCCTTTGGAGCCAATGGCTGAAATGTTAATCATACTGAAAGACACACATGCAAATATAAAGTATGTGCACACACCCACACACACACACACACACAGTCACCTCCCAGCAGGTTTGACCAGATGTTGTACAGAGCGACACGGTTTGACTAGGACGATCTGTCCCGGTGTTCCACCAAATCTCTCCAAAACACAAATATGCCCCAGTTTTCACAATGAGTCACACAAATGTCCCCATTTCCTCAAAATCTCATGGGCTATGTGTTACCTTTCTGAGCATGTAAAAGTGTTTCCCAGGCTTTCTTACACAGACACTGCTGAGGGGATGATAATTGAAGTGGATGCTCCCCTGTGGAGAAGTCATTATGATTAGTTCTGGCCTGATGAAGGGTGGGAGACCCCGCTTTCTGCTCATCTCATTCTCAGGAGATAGAGAAAGACAACACTGGCATACACTCAGAAGCACAGACAGAAGCACACCATGAGCAGTGAATTGAATTACGCTATCATGGTGGTATTGTTTAGGCAATGTAACTGTTTATCTGTGTTGTCTGTGCAATAGTGCTGTAACTCAACCCTTTGTAATTTGTGGAGTCTAGAAACATAAACATTCAACCCCCTCCCTTGCTGCCTGGGATGGGGCGAGAGTCCAGCTAGAGGGCATTTCCATAAACATACCCACCCACAGACACACACACAATCACACACACATACACACAAACACAGTGAGGAGCAGTAGCAGGACCATAGGGATGAGTCAGACGGCCGTGGGCAAATACTGGCTGGGTTATCAGGGTAAATTAATGCGTAACAATGCCGGGATTCTACAATTGAGAACCACTGCTTCTTATTATTACAACTACAAACACAGACGAGGCAGACATACACACAGTGTAAAAATAAAACCCAGACAATCCAGATGCTTTGTTTGCACCTCCCCCATAAGCATCTTACATGACCAGGTAGTGATCATCTCTCTCTTTTCTTCTTTTCTTTCACTCTCTCTGATTATCTGCATTTTTTTTTTAATGTATTAATAGCTGTTAGTTCATTCTGAGGACAACTGCTGTGAACTGATCCAGTACAGTGAGGCATGTCTAAATCTTACAGCTTTTTTTTCCTTTTTTTTTGCCTCATATATTATTATGTATGCAGTTTTGTATTTCACTTATTTTTTTATTACCAAGTGTAAATCCCATTTGCCTTTATTTCTGTGCGCTTGTTGACTGAAATGGGTCATCATGCATCTAGCCTCGGGCATCAAGAATAGTAACATGTTGGTATTTTATTAATTTTTTTCTTCTGTCAAGACGAGGGCTTATCACCTCACAGGATTTGAAGCAGTGGAATTTTAAAAAAATGTTTAAAGGAAAAAAACTGAGCTGCGGAAGAAAACAAACAAACACAAACCATACTTAAACTGTTCAATTAGGAGGGTATTGTCATCTCCCTGTCAAGGTGTCATACAAAATCACTATAAAAGCAGCTGAGTTTTGTATCCCAAATCAGCAGTGGCAGTTAATCTCTGTCTTCACAATTTGAATTAACATCAAACACACACACGCACACACATACAGACCAAATAGAGAGAAATTGAATTGAATTGCATCTGTTGGTTACCCTTTTCTTTTCTTCCTCTTTTCTTCCAGTATGTCTTCTGTAAGACCTGTAAGTCTGAAGACAAAGTTTATAAATAGCCCTCTGATATTTTTCATGTAGGGCACAGCCAATCACACACAGATGTGGGCCAGGGTATTGAATAAATAATGCTTACTGGGGATTACCACTGCAGATGATTCTCTCCTGTATGCCTTTCGCTCGGTTTTGGCACAATGTGTGTCATTTTCGTGTGTGTAAGTGTGTGTCTGTATAAGCGTGACATATTATACACTATCATGTCACTAAAGCCATCAGGGGTCCTCATTTATATATAGGGGATGGAAAAGGAGTGTTTGGGTTGTTCATTTTGACTGGTGGCTTTAATCTGATTTTATATCCTGTGACCCAGCATCCAGCCACCTCATAGCTGTTATAACCAATCTAAATCTTACTTGTTATAATCCACAGCTACTGGCTTACAACAACTACCTAAACTACCAATCTGCTTGCTGCTGATATATATGAACCTGCTGTACATGTGTGCATTCCGGACATCTGTATATGCCTGCATATGTGTGTTGATCCACTTTAGTTAATCAGCTGACAGTTCAGTATTGATGTGCAGTGGCAAACAGAGCTCAGCAGTGAGTGATGATGAGAATATGACAGTAAGTCACTAGGTGCAGCTGTAACTCATGAGTCCAATAGCTTTAATGGACATGTAAAGACCACCGTGGTGGATACAGAGGACTGACTCAGCTCTGTGGCTGCAGCCATGATGAAAGATCTTTGCAAGAGCTGGAACCTCGCAGCTACGAATCCACTACTCTCAAAACTTTGTGTGGGAAAAAAAATATCTGGTAAATTTCTGCACTTTTTTGTGTGCAGAAAATGAATCAAGTGATAGGATGATCAATATCTGTATGCATTAGAATTGTGCATGCTTAACTGCAAGGATGCATGCGTGTGTGTGTCTGTATGTGTTTGTGTGTGTGTGTGTGTGTAAACTCCCTTTGTGTCCTAGTCCAGACAGTGCAGGGAGAGAAAGCTGGATGTGGGATTTCAAAGATAATCTCCCTACCAGATGGCAAAACATCCCATATTCCTTTTGAGGTTCCCCACGTGATCCCCTGTAAGGGCTGTGTGTGTGTGTGTGTGTGTGTGTGTGTGTGTGTGTGTGTGTGTGTGTGTGTGTGTGTGTGTGTGGTGGGGGTATATATTCTCAGACACAATTATTATTGGATCACGTGACTCGAGTGCGTATGCTAATAACAGCCGTAACATCACATTAATCCAGTGACCTGGTTAAGCCCCCAACTGAAGGAAGTGAGTGTGAGAGGCAAGGAGGGGGAGCTGCCAGAGAGCTGGAGAAGAGAGAGGAGAGACAAAGCGCGCTCCCTCTCCCTCTCACACACTCATTCACCTCCAGAGCGGTGGAGTGGAGCATAGCTGAGCGGAGCAGCATGGGCAGTGTTTTAACACAGAGGGAAATAGAGGCAGAGAGAGGCACATAGGACCGGTGTGGGGCTGCTACAACCACCCACCAACACACACTCACATCACACAAGCTTCTTTCCTGATACACACCCACGCGCAAGCTCGCGTGAACCCCGGCTGCCAGGCTGGACGGGACGGCGAGGACACCCACCTCACACACTTGCACCCATGCTCACACACCCACGGACACACACACTCTGGAGCGTACGATGGTGGTCCAAGGTGCAGTGACACCGGGGAGAACCCGCCGGCTAATGCTTAAGCTGCCGGTGGGGACTCTACGGAGGAACAGTGGAGAGAGGGTAAGGCACAAGCTTCCCTGAATTCCTCATTTTCACTTTCTCTCTCCTTCTCTGACTTTGTCTCTCCCTCTCTCTGTGACCGTGTCTTGCCATGCTGTTGTGTGTGTAAGTGGGATTTAAAAAGGTTGGCTAATCCAGGGAACGGTATTAGATTTGAGTTGGTGGAAGGCAAGTCAAGAGCAAAGCTTTTAATCTCTACAGTGGACAATGCTTCACTGTGTTTCTCTTCCTGACAGTCTGAGCCTGTCAGTCTTTCCACAACTCATTCTGTCTCTGTCTCTGCTAATGTATGCCACTGCCGTCCCCAGTTTTCAAGGTTACAGGGAAGTCTCACTGTGGGAGAGCTGTGTTTGAGTGCAGCTTGTTTGCCTGTCACTGTCAATGCAATTGAACTGACTAGAGACATGAGTAAGCTTCCTTTTATCAAGTAAAGCTGTGCATTGCCTTCAGCTTGATTTAAAGTGCTGGGCTTTTTATACAGTGAAAATTCACTTTGTCTGTCGGTGCATCAGAAACCTCAGTGTTTGTGTAAATCTGGTGGGTGTGGGCTGACGACTGAAGATAATAGTTTCCAGCTAAGCTTAGATGTGGAATGCATGTTGTAAAGTTAACCTTTATGTTGTTGTAAAGACAGGTTGTAACCTGCCAGATGATTCACCTCTTTTGCTCTTCAGTAAAGTTGTTCACACCACGAGAAAACTGCAAACTGAAAGCAGCACATAAGTTTGCAGCTGTGAGTGTATGTGTGTGTGAGAGTCCCCCATGCATTTTCTCGGTGATGTGTGTCAGTGCTCTTTCATGCTGTAAAAACACTGGCATCAAGTGAATCAAACTTAAGTAAGGTGTGTGCTCAGGTGATGAGTGAGCCAGGCTTCCAAACTGCTTTCCCAAAAAAATCATGTGGTGCTCATAGGATCGCACTGACTTGAATTTGATCTCGCTTTTGAAATCTCAGTGTTCCCACTTGATGTAATGTGACTTCAGTTTCATTAACACACCCCTTTGAGGAAATGTGACTTCTAAATGCCATGAGCTCTTCTGAGAATCGCCGGTCGCTTTGTAGTTCTCTCTTTGATTGAACGCGTGCTCAGAGGATACAGTAATACACACAGGCGTGCACATACTTCACACATGCTATCATAAATTACACAGGGTGGCTACTGTATGTTGGATGAAACGGCTTTCACTTTAATAAGCTTAGACATGCATATTCCGACCCTCCAAAAAAATAACTGCTATAACCCTCACATCTCCGTAAATACATAAAGCACAAGCTGATTGATTTGCAGAAGATAGCTTTTATAGTCACTGCACTGTAAGAGTAAGTCCTCTCAAGTAAGAGACTTGAGAGCGTCTTGTTCTGATCCTTTCAGGTCTCACTTTTCATAGTCTTCAGGTTGAATGTCTCACTCACTCACTAACTGAATCTGGCTTGCTGTCATAGTAGTGCATGATTGGAGGAAACAAAGTAATCACTGTCCTTTAGAGAAGTAATTGCTGCTGGCTTTAGTGATGTCCCTCACTTGTAAGTCGCTTTGGATAAAAGTATCTGCCAAATGACTAAATGTACATGTTAATGTAAATGGTTGATTGGCTGGTACACACACACACACACACACACACACACACACACACACACAGTCAAATCACCTTAATTAACAGAGAAAAGCAGATTTTGTCACGCAGGACTAAAGGAAGGTCCCTCTCTCTCCCTCCCTCCCTCTTTCCTGATTGCGTCCCCTTTCTCTGCCTCCCATTCCTCTTGCAGCCAGCTGTGTGTAGACAGGCTGAACTGGGATTACTTGTTGTGATGATTTACATACACTCACTCACATAACTGTTCTGTTGTGCTGGAAAAATAGATGGATGTGCACCCACTTGCTGTGTAAGGTAGTGAATGCATGAGATTTTCAGAATATCATCATCTATTAAACCAAACAGGCACACAACACAGTTTTAAAAAGAGAATTTAAATCCTCAGACTTTCTGACTTATTTCTCTTGGTGATGGCAGGTGAACAAAGCTCAGTGATCTACTGGTTTCTTCCCCTGAGGATCTAAGAATGCTGACTGTCTGTTGAGTTATGATTTTACCTTCCCGTGTCTGTAGTGAGGCTCTGAAATACTTTCACTTCTATATACACAGCTGCAGCTTTGTCCTGCTCTGACATGTCACGTTAGATAACTCATTGCGTTATCATCCAGTCTCCGCCTTATGCAACTGCGTGAGCTGCATAGAAGAGTACATGCATACAGAAAAAAAATATTGACAAAATCTGTATCTATACGCATCTGTGCCCTGTCACAAAACTAATGCAGATGAATTGTCTCACGTGTGTGCAGTTTCTGATGGATGTGGGTTTCACATCCCAGTTAATTGAGTAATATCTTCAGGGATAACATAGCCATCTTTGTTCACGGCCAACAGCTATGACACATCTGAGTAAAACACGCCTTGTTAACTGCAGAACAATAAAAGAGGTGACAAACTTGATTTCTACTCTTTTTCTCTCTCCATGAATCATCTTCTTATCTTAACCTTATCTTCTCCTTCTAAGCTTCTTCATATGTTGACTTGCCATGCCCCTCTCCCGCTCATGCCCCCTTTCTCTGCATCTTGCATAACTTTCATTACAAGATTAGCTCTGAGAAAGTAAAAGTGTCAGCAATGATAGAAGTGGTTTATAGATAGTGGAAGGGTTTATAGATAGAAACACTATACTGACTGTTGACAGTGTAATATTATGATGATAAATTGCACAGTTGGTGTTGACAATTTAAAACAGCTTCTTTTTTGGGGATGTTTTCTGTTTAGATTACCTCTGTGAGCAGGCTGTATTAGGATTATCCTCCGCCTTTGTCATCCTGCTATCGTGTTAAGCTGCTCAGCTCTTTTCTGTGAAATTAAGAACAAAAACAACAAACAAACAAAGGGAAGACAAGATGTGTGTGTTTACGCAGACGGAAAACAGCTCAGATTTTAGGCGGCTAAATTGCTCTCCAAGGAAACATGTTGTTGTCAGGGGCACCGCAGGGGAGCGAGGGTTTAAAGGTGGGAGGGGTGGATCACTGTCAGAGAGGGAAAAGTTCACACACACACACACATATAGAGACGTGTACACATGCTCAAAACACACATTCATGAGCAGGATAGGAATGCAAACAGACAATAGCATGACTGTAATTTACCACTATAGGCTTGAAAGCTAGAGGCAGCCAGACAAGTGGTGAGGCAGGAATACTAATCGATCCTTGTTACATTTAAACATCTTGTCTGCACCAATCACAGAGAAGGTCAGCACTGGACTCCGGCATTCTGCGGGTCATGTTGATACTCCGCTTGTTTCTCATCAGGCTGATCTAATTGTCTTGATATTAGAGTCAGGATTCATTTAAGCAGCTGTGACGTTGATGTGGAAAACCAAAGGAGCAGCATTCAAAATAAGTTTGTTTATTTTTTTTTTCTTTACCAGATAGCAGTTTAGAGTGGCAGTTTGAGATTTTTCCCCCACAGCTCTGCCCTGCCTCGCTACAGTATTGATTCCCAGGGATCTCAACCAGCCCTAAAGACTGTAGGTGAGAGAGCTGTGGTCAGTCAGTCCAATTAAAGAGACAAAGAAAAGGGGGAGAGTAAGGAAGAAAGAAAGAGAGAGGTGGGAATAACTGGAGCTAAAGGCTCCTGTAGGCCCCCCTTGCACCACACCCTGTTCAGCATGAAAGGGGACCCCCCTTTTCTCCCCAAAGGCAGCTCAGAAGGAAGAATGTTTTTGAGCAAGGGAGGAGGGCGAGACAGGGGAGACTCCCACCCGTCTCTCCACCCCGTCTCTTTCATCACTCTCTGCTCTGATTTTTTTTTTTCCATCTTTTATTCCTTGTCCAAAATCAACCCGCAGACCTATAGACACACAGCTGTGTACAAGTTCAAAGTAAATCTGTACAGAGCATGATCAAACAATGAGGAGATGATCGTCTATTGACTGTGAGTGAAGGCTGAAGGCACTGAGCTGCTGATAATGTGTTTTCTCTGTGGAGACAGTTTGCTAGCAGGGTAGCTATAGTGAGAGTGGACTCCTCTGTCCTCTGCCAAAACATCAACAGTGCATGGATGGATATGTGTGTGTGTGTGTGTGTGTGTCTGTGTGTGTGTGTTTGTGTGTTTGTGTTTGTGTGTGTTCACATCCTCTGCCACCTCCATGCAGAGCTCAGAGTGATTTCTTCATTATCTCTGCTTCTCTATTCTCAGAAATGGCTGCAAGGAATCCTTTTGAGAGAGAGGGAGAGAGAGAGAGAAAGAAAAAAGAAGAGTGTGGGATGATGGGAAGGAGTCTGTTAAATTCCATCTCCCCAAAACAGGATGTAGAGACCCCAAAATGTTCTTGAAATATCCCAGCACAAAAGTGCCTTTTGTTAGACAGAGATAACACGACCCAATGAGAACGGAGGCACTGTCTGTGACTCATTCATATGAAGGGGTTTATTCATAGTTTGTGCGTGTGTGTGTGTGTGTGTGTGTGCGTGTGTGTGTGTGTGTGTGTGTGAGTGTGTGTTGAACAGTATGTGAATCCTGCTATGACAGAATAAAAAGGAAAGCTGGGGAGAAAAAGAAAGAAAATGTGTGAAAGACTTTGTTGAGGATGTTTGATGCAGCAGGACTATGTGTGTGTGTGCGTGTGTGTGTGTTTGTGTGTGTGTGTGGGCGTGAGTGTGTTTGTGTGTGGGCGTGAATGACAAAGAGACAGAGCGGGAAAGGGTTAGAAAGAGAGAGAGAATGAGAGAGGTGCAGCCTCTTGTTTTCCCGTGGGTGTACTGCAGTAACATAGTAATCCTCATTAATATTTATCTGCCAGGCAAAGTGGAGAGAATGATTAGCTTGAGTGTGTGTGTGTGTGTGTGTGTGTGAGAACATGTGGATATGTGTGTGTGAATATCTTCTTGAACATCCCTTTGTGCTTGTGTATAGCATATTACAGCATAGAACATATGAACTAGGTCAACTTTTATACTTAAGAGACTGACAAGTCCCAGCACTTCAAAGGTTTTGTGTTGTCATGGGGTTTGTTCATTGCACACGTGCGCAATTATTCCATGTTCACATATGAACGGGGAAACCGAAGCTCATGGCATGCACATACATTCTCACACACACACACACACACACACACATATAGACATATCGAAGCTCCCTGCTTTCATCACTCTCTCGAGCAACATTGCGTTATGTTATTGATTTTCCTGCTTGCACCTCTAATACAATCACATTCAACTAGACTGATCGGGATTGAATTTCAGACAGGGTCTATACACATATGTCACTCATAATCTCTGTCACAGTGATACACAGTGACTGTGGCGTGTGCATGTCTTTAAAATGAGCCTGTGAGAAAAGTTAACCTGCAAACATAAAAACAAAAAAAAGCAGATGTCAGGTTCATTGTCACTTTAAAATTGCAGTAAAAGAACAGAAGAAGTACATGAGTAGTACATGTGTGTCCATTGCACTTTCTTCTCTCTTGTACAAAAACAACTGTTTTAGTGAATTTGTGTGCCAGAGTGTCTCAGTTGTGAATGTTCTTGTGAATTTATAGTGTCTGTGACCCATTTCCCTCCACTGCTCTGCCTCCCTCTCGCTCTCTGACACTGCCTGCACTCTAGTATAACACGCCTGAGTGAAGATCAGAGAGCAGAAAGAAGATTGAGAGATATGAGGGAGAGATGAAAGAGGGACAGACAGAGAGAGATGGAGGCAGGAGAAAGTAAGAGGGGTGGAAGAGCACACTGAGACCTTGAGATGGAGTAGAGATGAACGTTTACTCCTGATTTTCCCAGTTCCTGCCTGTGTCAAGACTGGGATGACCTCAGAACAGATTTTAGTTTTATTTGTCATCGTCAATATGTGGATGAATGTGTGTGAGAAAGAATGAAAAAACACACAGATTATCTCACTGTTGGGCTGTCAATTCCATCTGTCCATTACAACGCTGATTGTAAAATCCTGAATAGTGTCTTCTCCTCTCTGTCTTAATAGCCGGCCAGCTGACGCTCTGGTGATGTCTGTTTACATCGCAGGGCTTGCACGACCTTTCCCAGGATTCAGCGGGACATTGCAAACACATAGACTCATGGGAACAGTGCACTGTCATACCTAACCTCCCACCTCCCTCCCAACCACAACAAATATTTACACCCATCGTAAATTACAGTGGGTGAGAGGTGAATGCCTCCACCCTTCGTGCGCAGCTCCAGCCAAACTGATTCATTTTGGAAAATTCACACATTCCTCATAGATTTCTCAAGACACCGCTGAGAGTACAACATGAGGCCCGGAGACAGAGGGATGGGAAACTGGTGCTGTGGAATGAGCGATTTGTGAGCATGTGGTCGGTGAAATTAAGAAAATTTAAGAAGATATGAGAGTGTACTGCATTATTAGTGATTAGGATTTTTTTGTAATGAAACCGTCTGTAATCTTTTCAATTAGCCATCTGTGCAAAAGGTAGTTTGAGTGGAGAGTGAAAAAGAAAGTAGCACACAAATGGAGAGAGAAAGAGAAAGCAAAAATAATAATAATAACACAGTATTTATTTTTCTCACTGTGGAAAACCTTTTTTGTTTTACTTTCCATATGTTGTAGTTGATTAATGATATGGCAGTAACTTACTCCTGTTCAGTAACAAACAAATGTTATGCGCATCATACAGCAATTTGTATCCATATACACACACCATAGCTCAGCAGTACAGGATTGACCCCTCGCATCGATAAACCCCTCCATGAATCAGAGTGGGCTAGGAAAGGCCATTTAATCCAGTCATAGTCAGATCGGGTTCAGCTGGAAGGCAGAGAATTACTGTACAGTACAGAGTTATTGAATTCCCTATTGACCAAGGCTTTCTGAGGAAAATGGAAGTAAAGTGGAGAAAATGAATCAGTTTGGCTCTAAAAAACCATCAAGCAGTTAAGTTTTTTTTTTTTTGTTTTTAAATGTTACGATTGACATATAAGAAATCCTCAGAACCAGAAGGGGCGGTCTGTTGTAGGTAGAACAAGTGTGTGTCTGTGCTTAAAATTACACATAACAAAGTGATCATTGATCATTAAAGCTGTATTGTTTCAGCAGGGCTGTTGGCAGCCAGAGTTTATCACAGACTGGCAAGGATATACACAGGCACTGTGGGCTTGGCACAGCTTGTATATGGGGGTTGTATTGCCTCCATGTGGCCATTGTTATAAATGGGTGTGTGTAATCAAATGTAAAATAAGGTTCATTGTGGATTTTTGTCTCAAATAAACAATTAAGCTTGACGTAATCATTTATATTTATATTCTTTTCCCATTGTGTTGGAGGATAATGTGTGGCGTTGGTTGGTTGGAATAACAGATGGGTTGCATATTCTTTTAATTTTTGGAAGAATTTGAATAGGTCAGGTCAGGATACTCCAGCCTGGGAAAACTGGCTCAGAGGAAGAATGTTTCCTTTTTTAAAATCATTCTGGCTAAAATCCCAGTGCTGTCAGAAAGTAACATGCTCATGTCTTTAGAGACCAAATGTCAGCATTTTTCAGTTCAGTGACTATTTTGGTCTGTGTATGCATGAATGCGTGCTTGTGTAAAGTATTTATGTGAGTGGTGCGTGTGTGTGTTTCGGTGTGTTTCCAGCTTTAGAATGAGAAGCATACGGATAGTGTCCAGCTTGACCAGGTGTGTGCAGCCTGTTGCCCCTCTCTATTTGAAAAGTGAGGCAGTGAGAGAGAGAGAGAGAGAGAGAGAGAGAGGACTGGTTGCTCTTCGTGTGAGCTGTGGTATTAGAGTGCATATCGCTTTAAAAACAACTACCAGTGAGGGAGACCAAGAGACCGGCTGCATTTCCTTAGAGGGAATGTTTGTGTTTGTGGCGCTGAGACCAGCGAACAGAGGGTGCATTGCTTCAATGAGAAGGGAAGAGAGAGGAGGAAGAAGAGAGAAAGAGTCAGCAGGGACCACTGTCTGTGTGGGACTAGGGCAGAAGGACTAGCAGGGTTTGACCTTGAGGAGGCATCAGACCGCTGAATCCCAGAGAGACTGAGAGGACAGAGAGGGACAGAGGAGAGGAGGAAGCCGCAGGGTTATCGTGTCTCATTGTGGCTTACCTCTAGAGATGACCCAGTTATTATCTATTGGCGCTAAGTGGTATCAAGAGGACAATAAAGGCTAATCATATCTTCTCATTACCTGGGCCTCTGTGGATTTTACCTGTAATCGCTTACCTGTTCAAATAAAAGTTTGCAAATGTGATACCTGTGGATATCCCACTGATATCAACTCGTACTGCTGTACATACCTCTGGTGGTGTGTCTCTCATCACAGAGTGTCAGTCGGTGCAGTAATGGAGGCAGTCTTGTTGGGTCTAGACGAGGTGGTCTGTACTCGGCAGGGTCTGCTGTGGACTCTCACCTCCACAGCCCTCCGACGCCTTCGTGTGCATGCCAGGAACCTTCCTGGACCGCTGCACTTATTACACACACACAGGTGTGTTTCAAGGCCACTCTACCAGGTAGGCTGCACCTCACATACATCCATGCACCCAAATAGGCACAAGGAACAGGGCATTTATTGCTAATTTGAACCTAAATAAATTCATATGAATACATATCTGTTAAAAGATACTTTCGTCGAGATTTGGAAGCATTGTCTGTCTGCATGCTGTGCCACCTGTGGAGAAGGGTATCCGGTACAGGAAACTATTATAAATGAATGATGCCACACTCGTGTCAAGGATCAGGATGGACAGAGAGAGGCAGTGAACAGTGCTGCAGGCCAGGTATGTCCTTCAGGACTAATTTGTTTCATTAAGCATAGAGGACAGAACTGGGTTAGATGTTGTGGCAGTGCTGCTGCTGCTGCTGAAATGGGACACATAAGTCGACAGAGTTCTATAACACATTGCTCACGTGCATGTAGAGTGTTGTCCCACCAAGTTAATCTCTGGTGTTGAAAAAGCTGCTTTGTTTTACATTGCTGCCCCTGTGTAGAAAGCTCTTTTGTTGTTGTTGTTGTTGTTGTTGTTGTTGTTGTTGTGTTCAGGATGCAAAGCCTGAACAGGAAGTTGTGTTGCTAGGGTCTTGTAAGCTTGTAAGTGTTTCTGTGGATATGTGAAGGGGGGAAGCTTGCACACAAAACACACACACACACACACACACAGTTTTATAGGCTGTCTGTTCACCATGCCTCCATCGTCTTAAACATTTAATCCAACTCCATGGTAACCTTTGATGCACTAAATATGTCAGTTTGCTTTAAAAGAACTGTTTCACTGGTTTTAATTATTTTAATTGCTTTATTAAAACCGACTGCATCTTTTGTGCCTTGTGTTTGTCTAGCTGTGATTCAGCAAAATGGTCGCTCAGTATTCACTCCACCATGTCTGGACCAGTACTCGGGGCTTTCATGGAGCCATTAGTATTCCCCAAGCATGTCACCTGCCCTGTATGCAGCTGGCACCACCAAGACAAACCCAACAGTCTCACAGAGAGAGACTCGCCAGGCCTGTTGCTAGATAACAGGGCACAAAATGATCAGTGGAGTAACATAAATACATGGACATGCACACATGTAATGTATACGTAAACATAAACGCACACACTCACCATATGTGTTTTCCTGTCTCTTTGCTCTAATTCCCTTTTTATTCTCATGAGGGGAATAATGTGGTTTGTTATTCTAACTTTTGTCTTCATGTGTTTTCATCTGGCTCCTAAATTTAAGCATCCTGAGGGAAGGTAACACAATCAGAGGAAACTGAAATAATTTACCAGGCCTCCCTAAGACAAACCCATCCTTAACACCCCCTCCTGGTTTAGAGACGCACTATAGTCTGAAAGAGGCCACGCTAAAACAAAACAGGTCTTTTTACACTTTACCAAACATCCTCTGGACGAGGACTTTGATGCGCTACAAACAATATCTCCCCCTGGCCTGATGAAGTGGTATGGTCCAAGGTGGAGTAGTTAATAGTGGAGGGAGTTGCAAAGGCAGGGAAGGAGGGGTCAGTGTGTCAGGCTGCAGGATGGGGATATCCCTGGCTCACTGCACTGCCTCCCTGCCCGGCTTCCTCTATTACTGTTAATGAGATACCCAGCCTCACACAACTGGCACACACACAATAGAGAGAGAGAGAGAGAGAGAGAGAGAGAGAGAGAGAGTGAGAACAACTGTGTCTTCGTGTTTTATCAACCTGTTTCCACTCCTTTCCCACCTTCTTCTTTCCTCCTGAAATGAAAATACATTTCCACACCACTGATCCAAACCGGTTCCTTCATGTCTCTTTTTCCTTTCTGACTTTCTATTTTTGCTTTTTTCCTACCTAAATTACCTCTTCATTTCTTATTAAAGCCTCTCACTATAATCTCTTTTCAACTCCATCACCAGCAGTCCTACAAACTCAATCAGGACACTAGCCCAGATATTTTCATGCACTCGAGAGTGTGACACATATGTCAAGGTGATAATTTTATTCTCAAGGTGCTTTGCATGTTGCATGGAGCGGCAGCCTGTTTGATTTAGCTGTGACATTACATTAACCAGCAGACTGCAACATTTGTGAAGTGTTGTTTGCTCACACACATGTACTCTTATTTCTCTCGTGAGAGAACGCAGCCGTGTGTTCACACTTTCATACATCAGGCTGAATAATATTGACTCAACAGCCTCCAGTCACACATTTTCCTCTGGTGGTGTGACCCTTTAAACAGGGTTAGTACAGAGAGGCGTGTGAGGCCAGGGCTCTGCTGTGCCGTGTTAGACGGTGTCTCTGGGTAATTGTTTGTCATTTCTCGTGTTGCTCTCCATTCGCATTGATTTCAGCTGTGTACAATTTGTTTTGTTTTTTGCGTCTCATTTTTCTCACACCAACCCCCCTTTTACTACCCACCCCATCCCAAAGGCAGGATATCCTGCATGGGGAAGAAGCAGGGGTAAGGACTATAGCAAACACAGGTGGCTGGACTTCCCCTGAGTTGCAAGAATTTAGTATTCATCTGTAATCACTGTTGTCCTGCAAATCACAAGACTTTCTACAAGCCATCATTTTGTTCTTAAGAATGTGAAGTGACATGTTGTTAAGCAAAACTCATCCTCAGCAAGTTCAACATCCCTCTAGATAATTTCTGACTTGACAAGATAAACATCCTAGATAGACCCAGTTTATTTCCTGTTGTAGTGCTTGCTAATAACAGTAGCTGACAGGAAGCTGGTGCTCCCAGTCTGCAAATAAACTATGATCCAAGCTGTTTCCTAGCAACGCAATCCCACTGAAAAGTTTTATATATATTTTATATCTGGCATTATGTCATATCTATCATACATATTCATTAGAACTTACTGCTGTGTTTGTTTGTAGGCTCTACTGCATCATATTTAGGATTGAAAGCCAAGCTGGTTTACTCCCACTGAACTCATCTGGTCCTGTTTCCTGTGAGAATAGCTCTGTCACTGATCATATTCCTCTCTCTCTGACGAGTCCCAGCCCATCATGATATGAAGCAGAGACACAGCAGCAAAACCCTAAAATAACCAAGACACACAATCCTACCTCTGTCTAGGAGCTGGTACATTTATGTCTGTTCAGTTACGTCTTTTGTTTGTGGTCTGATAAAATGTAGGCGCTCAGTCAGACCACGGTGTTTTCAAGCAAGTGGATTTGTTGGAAGAAGAGTCCACTGTGATTGCCAATAGCTCCCCTGGATCAAGACATGACTGTACTCAATTCAGTTTGTTAAGTCTCTCTGACTCTCATGTTCAATTTATCAGCCAATTGTTCTCATGCCCCGCTGAAACGGATTTCAAAAAAATAGACTCATGTCAGGCGGGCAAATATCCAGAATTGGAAATTTGCATTTCTTTGCTAATTCCCAGCCTTATTAATTTTTTCCTGTCCTCCAGCCAAGGAATTATAGAGGTTGAAGTTGAACTTGTGACTTCCTACTGAAGAATTTTGATCGCTATCCCTGTCTGGCAGCCATCTTTGTTCTCATTGCCAAAGCCAGGATCTGTATGTGAGAAAATCTTTTCCCAGAACCGAGAGAGAGCTTTGGTGATGGGAGGGGGGAGTAGAGGGCCAGAATGGACATTGTCTCAAATTTTTCCAGGGCCTTGCTTTTTTTTTTTTTTTTGTTGTAATTTTCTAATTTGTTTGCAACTAGCCAGAGGCATGTTTGTGTTTGATATCCCTGCACAGGCCCACACACAATCACACACATAAACGCCCCTCTGTAGATTCTGTTGGTGGTTAAAGCCGTTTACAGTGTCTCCCTGGGGATAAGGTCTTATTTGCATAGTTTGCCTGGAAAACATTTCCACTGCTCCATTCCCAGGTTTATCAAATACCCAGTGTGTCAGTGTGTGTGTGTGTGTGTGTGTGTGTGTGTGTGTGTGTGTGTGTGTGTGTGTGTGTGTGTCTGTGTCTGTGTGTGTGTGCGTGTGTGTGTGTGTGTACGTGTGTGTGTGTGTGTGTGTGAGAAAGAGAAAGGGGGTGGGGGGGTAAGTCTCATTGGTGTCAGGACTTAAGAAACATTTCCTGTGGAGATTCATCAGCAGTTCAACCATGGGAAACAATTTTCTCGCCACTCCATAAATCATAAATCATGATCAAAATTTTATCTGTCATTCATATTTTGTTGCTGTAAATGTGTTTGACAAGTCTGTTGAAGATTTGCAGTCTTGTTACATGTTAAACATTTAAAGCACGACACCCCACCCCCCATGTGCCATGTCACTTACTCACTGTGCACCATAAGCTTCTTAGCCATGCCAGAATCTAATTTCTCTGGTAATGTGAGAATATGGCACACTACTTGATAGGATGGCCACTCACTTGATTAATTACAGGCACATGCACACTCACATCCTCACACGCACACCATACAGTCATCCCGAAGGACTAATCTCTGCACAGTATTGAGTTTTAAAAAAAGTGTGATATTTCTACGTAGGCATATTGTTTCATGACATGCAATCATAATATAACAATAGTGTTTGATATAATCCAAAATGACTGCCAAATGTGAGCTTTTTCCCAGATATCAGTTGCCATGTTGAAGACTATTCAAATGTCAAACATGATATCTGCGATATCTGGTCAGTGTTACATTGGGCCAAGGTTGAGAGGTCCACTTGTTTAAATCCGGGTGGTATCTCTCCAAAATCCTCTAAGTGTGTCTGAGTTGTGGCCAGAGCCATAAGTAGACGGACATGATGAGGTTTTTGGAGGTGGTCCTCTTTTACTGAGTGAAGTGATAGGTTTAACTGTGGCATTAGTGATTAGGATATAAGGGTTTATAATGTTTTAAGTTCAGAGGTTAGGGCCTCAGTATAGAATGGTAATCCCAGAGGATTACCAGGAGAATCTGGTGAATATCTGAGGAAATCCCTCGCAGGGACTCTCAGATCCTCTGTTTGTATGGATATTATATCCACTAACAGTGTGTCCACATGTGTTTACCGAACAGAGGTTTAAAGTTTTGTATCTGCGTTAACATTTAGAGATGAGTATGTTTATCTACAAAAAAAAAAAAACATATCACACATTACTGCTGAATGAGAGTGGAAAATATACTGCTCACATGTTCAAACAAGGTGGAGCTCCATCATTTGATTTCCCTGATTTCCCATGTTCCTATCTGTCTATAATAAGTCATATCAGTCATCATTAAGAGATAAATGTGAAATCTGGAGGACTCCAAGTGGGTTCTCATGGATTAAGTATTATTTTATTAAGTTTACTTACAAGTTCCACAACAAGGCTAAATTATGCATGCATAAATTCAATAGTCAGAAAATGTCAGAAAGATGTTATGTGTGCACGTGTGCAAGCTTTCAACTAATAATTCAACCACTAAATCTAAAAAAATGAACCCAGTTCTCATCTGTAACTTCGCTACATGATTGATCAGGTTGTTTTTTTTTATTTCCTGAGCAAAAGCTTTCCACCTTCTCCTTCATATTCTGGCTCTCCCCGAGGTAAAATGGCCAAATGGAAGACATTCAATACCTTTACAATGACAGGATTCCCTTTGGATGAGAAGAATTGCACACACATACACACACATTCACATACACACACAGACCACACACACTTGCCAAAGGGCTCTCCCTGCAGATGAGCTGGGTCATTTTTCATTACCCTGGCTCAGAGGATTCAAGTGTGTAGTAATGGAGCACAGTCACATTGAGCCAAAGCTATGGAGGGATAAATCCCGACTGTAGAGCACAGTGAAGGCAAATCAGACAGGCTGCAGGACAGAGCCTGTGGAGGGGCATATAGCTCTTTTTCACCCCTCTGTTTGTCACAAGAATACCTCAGACTAGATCCTGGGGGAAGATGAAGGAAAGGTCTGAAACGTGTTCACACTGTCTCTTCTTATCTCTCCCTTGCTTCTGTTTTCTTTATTATCTTGCCTCAATTTGTCTGCCTACCTCATCTCCAGTTTATTCCCACCTCTACCTTTCTTCCTTACCCTTTTCAGACTCCTGCACTGTGAATTCCTTTCCTCACTGTCTTCACTGTTGAAGTGCGTGTTTGTGTTTCTGTTACCTGTACCTGTACTCATCTTGCGCATAAACCCTCTTACTTAAACCAGAATAGCCTGAGGGGAAGCAGGAGTAGTAGGACGAGGGGGCGGTCAGGTGGAGGTATTAGGGGTCTGGCTTTGTAAAATCACAAGTATATGTTGACTTTGTAGAGCGTCCAAAGAGCATGATACTGTCGTCAGCTGGCTTGAATCACTTTGTGAGGGAAAACTTCAATTCATGCCTCTTTTACTTTAGGTTTATATCCCCGGGTCAAATCTTTTCCTGTTACAGTGTCTTGGCGTTGTCTTATAGCGCCTCCTCACCTAAGTGCCCTACATTTCTGGCAGAGAGTGAGACGGCTGGATCTCCCAGAAAGTTGTCATGACAACTTTTGTTTGCATCTTAGACTTGAGAGCACGGGGGAGTGAGACTGGTCAAACATTTATGTGCATGGGCTTGTGTTTGTGTGTGTGTGTGTGTGCATGTGTGCTTGACAGCACAGGTTGTGTCCATGCTACTCAGCGAAAGAAGTAAGTGCTTTTAAAATTTGAGAGTTATTATGTGGATGGAAGCTCAAAAAACTGCTGTAAAGCTGGTACCTTGAGTGATGTCGTTCTGTGGCTGTCTCCCTAATTAGCCTGGAGGGCCCCTGAAGGACACACAGAAACACACACACACACACACACACACACACACACATACTCAAGGGCAAAATTAGCAAAGAATAGAGAGGATTTAGGTGGTTTTTACCCAAAATCCCTTTTCTCCTCTTCCCTGCTGTTCTGGTCTCAGGGTACATATTTGGTAGGCCAGTAGAATACATTAAGACTGTGACACATAAACACACACACGCACACACATACACAAAAACACACACATAGGACTTTGCAGACAGGACTGTTAAATATTCAGCATGCTTAATGATTAGTGTATTTGGTATTCTATCCAGTCACAGGACAGGGGATAGAGGCCACTGGAGTTCAACCACTCTGCAGTGCACAGTGCCCTTGAGTTTAGACCATTAGCTGTGTGTGTGTGTGTGTGTGTGTGTGTGTGTGTGTGTGTGTCTGTGTTGTTTATTTGCCTATGAGAAACTGAAAGAGAGTCGGAAGAAGCAAGAGAGATAAAGAGAGGTCAAGGATGAATAGACAAGGTTCAGTGGGTTTACAGACAGACTAAATTGTATAAACACACATGCATGTGCACACACACACACACACACACACACACACACACACACACGTATATACTATAAGCGGTGCAAAACCAAATACCCCACTCTACGTCACACTGTCTTTCTGCATGCATTGCCAGCAGTATCAGTGAACACAGGGTCACTCAGGTCTACAGTGATTTCTCACTGTGTAAATTATAAATGAAGCAAGGAGGTGTAGGGGTAAAAGATCCTTCCCCTGTGAACGACACACTCACACACAAAGACACACATTGACTGGCTAGATCCTTGCAGATTAACCCCCATGATCACTAAAACTGTTTCATTGAGATAAGAAAAGTCCTGAAGACATGACATCACTCATACCTATTTGCATCACCCCCCCCCCCCCACCCCCCCCCCCCATCACTTTGTCCTCTGTCCTTCCTCAGAAGCTACTTCAGTTACTGAATCACCTCAGATCTATTTCATCCCAAACACAGAGCAGATGTATGGCCACATTTTCAGAGGCACACCCACCGAGATACACACACACACAACAGCGGTGCTTATAATGGCTTTATCAACGAAGTGCTCACTTCAGTCTGGAATTCATGGAATGTCCAACCCGTGTCAGTAAAGGGCAAAGCTGACCAGAAGAAAGGCGGTTTCTCCCTCCTTTGGGACATAGGCAAAGTAGAATAATCCTTTGTGACTATTTTGAATACAGGTCGTGGCCATAAAAGCACAAATGCAAACACATTCAAACTGCTTCTAGCATTAAATACAGATGACATGCATGCACAGTAACAGTGGCCAGTGGTGACTTGCTCTCAAAGCGACACACTGTGGCGCAGTCTGATCGCACTGTTCACTGCTTGTGAAAGGCTTTTATTTGCTTGGATGTCATCAAGGGAGACATTTGCTGTGGTCCACTTTTAGAGATTTTTTTAATATTAAATATAACTTAAGGCTCTATATGAGTGCCAGTGCACATGTGTACATCTATGTGACCGTTATTTTTCTGCCACATAGTTTTGGCATCAGTGAGAGCAACAGAAAAAGAACGGTGAAAAAAAAAGATCAAGTTTATCATGGAAAAGCAAACAAATGAGGAAAGAAGAAGGTCATGGACATGAAACCAGTGACTGCACAGATAGTCTTATGCATGGATATATTACTAGTTGACAGCTATGTAGAGTTTCAGTTTACAGCACCAGATAACACTTACTGTTAAAATCAATGACATAGTTATGCTGGACTTTCAAAAATGCATTTAATGAATTTAAGATCAGTCAATGTGACCTTTCAGTGGAGAATCTGAAAAGAATGAAGAGAAGAATTTCAGACCATCAGGAATTTGTCAAGAACAAGGCGAGGTTGTTAGTGTTATGACTACAGGGCATGTTCAAATTTACTGTAGAGATACAAAATAGTAACTCTCCTTTTGTTATCTACACACCTTTTACTTTTCTTTCTCCAACACACACCAAAGTCTTTCTTGCCATGCATAAACCACTGGCTCACATTTTGCATATTATTATTTAGAAGGCCCTTTATGGTTTGTTCTGTTGCTGAATACATAACTGCTGTTACTGCTGTTGCATACGCACCCATTTATAAAGCTATGATTGCAAACTATAGATGTGTAGTGATGATGTAAGAAGCAACTTTTGGATGTCTTCTGGGACTTCTCAGCATGAAAGAGATGATGTCAATTCATTGGGGATTGAGGCTCCTCTGGGTGTATAAGGCAGTGTCACCTAACTCAGAATGTGAAGGCAAAGATGGATTTGTGTGGATTCAGCACAACTTAAGTTTGAATCACACAAAATCAACTGTTAAGTATGGCTTCTGATATCTTCATTGTGCCTATAAACACCTCACAGCAATTTTCCTATTAAAAGTTGTGTTTGAGATTCATAAGCATAAAATTCATAAGCGTCTCTCTCTCTCTCTCTCTCTCTCTCTCTCTCTCTCTCTGGGAAAAAAAAATGAGAAAGGTTTTTGGTAAAGTCTGGGAATGGAGCTTTGTAGTAAAAATGAGAACAAAGCAGAGCTGGCTACAGAAATATCTGCTGTTTGTTTGAAGTGCCAGTGTGTTTCTGATTTTAAAAACGGCCTAACTGGAACCACATTTCAGTCCCAAAGTCACTCACGTGCAGGGAGGGTGGAGCTCACAGACACACAGAAAAACATGCGCAGGCACACACACACACACACACACATACATATATATATATACACACACACTTGAACAAACAAAACAGATCTCTTGCAGTCAGTCATTTCTCTAGACATTCCTGGCTGCTTTTCCATGACCCTCCCAGCTCCGTCTCACTCTGCTGCTACATGAGGCACTGGATGGAGAAGAAGACGGGATTTGGCCCTGCTATTATTTTTCCATCAGGTTTTCAATAACCCATTGAACTGAAACTGTAGAGTATTGAGACCTACAGTATGTTTTGCTGAATCTTGTGTTGACATCTAATCTGCACCATATGCAGATACTGTTACATTAAAACTGACGACGAGTCATAAAGCTTATTCAGCCATAATGATCTCAGCATCATAAATCATCATAGGACTGCTCGTGTCAGACCGTGCTTACTCCCAAAGTGACGTGTTTAAGATTGTGTGTTTGTTTAGTCTCCATAAATATGGGAGAGACGCAGACAAAGACAGAGAGCGAGAGTGCCTGGTATGTGTGTGTGTCAATCTTAACTGCCTACCGCAGCGTCGCACAGCCAGGGTTAAAGAGATTCTCCATCTTGCTTCAATTAACCATTCAGTGCTGTTTATATCACATTCCACCAATATAGGTTACCTTTTCCAGCACAGAGCATCAACCCTGTTCCCCTGCTCAACCCTAAAACCTGACTCTAATACCCACCGCCTGTTAAACCTGCCTCACCCGTTCGGATCTTTCCCCTTTGGACCCCTACTCCATACAAATACACCAGATCAGCACCTCATTACGACCACACCTCAGCCCAGAATAGAAGCCCACTGGCTCCATAACAAGGCTCTGTCAGGGCCCAGATATGTCACACCTACAAGTGTTTCTCACCTTGTGCCTCTTGGCAACACACTCTGTAGGTGACCATGTGTAGGGAAGTTAAGGGGCATGAGCACTGGACAAACAGCTGTGTGGTCACTCACTACCTGCTTTGTTTCCTGTCTTCCTTCCTTTATCCTCTGTCTTATTGTGCAAACCTTACCCCCCTCTCATTCATCTTCTCTGGAGGTAGTCAAATCCTTTCCATACAGGAACAATAATTCATAATCTCTTGTAGTTTAAGTGTCCAGGATCTTCCTTGTGCATATTTTCTTTTGCTCCTCTCTTCTGTCTTTGTCAGTTTTACCTTATTTCTCCACTGCCTGCATTGTCCCCTACTCCCTCCCTCCCTTGCTTTGGTCAAACAACAGGGTCCTTATGATAGCAAACTGAGGAAGCAACCAATAAAGAGAGATATGTATTTGACCGGAGAAAGAGAAGGAGGGACGGGTGTATGCATTAAAGCCAAAGACAGAGTCATCTGGAGATGTTTAAGTTGGACAGGCCAGTTTCCGGTGTCTGGAACAGGCCAAAAATATCCAGAAACAGAAAAATCCAGCAGGAGGGGAAAAGGATACACCTCCTCCTTTCTCATGTGACCTTCTACGTTCAGCAAACTAAGCTGAATTTTGGGCTTGCACCATAAGCTGTGGTAGCAACACAACTGTTCAAGCTAAACACATTAAATTTAATTGCATCTTCATATAGCTTAATGTATGTGATGAGAGTAATTCTGAAAATTTAAGATTATGCATTGCCCGTCATATTTCACATATGGTGCAACTGCATTTGGCTCAGACAAACTGTATATGTATCACAGACTCTGAAAAGTGAAGATGATCTTTAGACAACAAATGTTCAAGTATCCCAGATGCTGACAGCTTAGCTTAACACATACTATATACAGTACGTATGTATGCAGTACATGTGCTACATGTGGCCTCAAACTGTTTACATAACATGGGGATTACTCATGTTGTAATACAATAATAGAAAACAGACTAGCCTACGCTTGCAGAGTCATTCAGACTTTATTGACAGTAGGTATAGGCTTATCCCTGCCTTCACAGCACACATTAGTATCTATTTATGGTACCAAAAACTGGAATGATTTTGTTATGTTAACAACTTGTGGTTTCAACGGCTGCTGCTCCAGCTGTGTAAGGTGAACACAAGTGCCCAATTTAGGTCATACCAAAAAAAAAAAGAGAGAGAGAGAGTCAGTCCAACGGCTGCAGTGGAATTACGGCCAGAAATCATTGAAGCAAGCCAAACCTGAGAGCAGGGAGGTTTGTGTTTAAATGTGCAGACAGGAAGTGACAAGCTGGAGAGAGAGAGATCCAAATGAAACTCATCTATTTTGTTTCAAAATAGATTACCATCTAACCATTTCAGGCTTATGGAAATCTATCAAAATGCACGTTATTGGTCTAATATGTTACAGTGTGGTCAAAGTCATATGAGGATAGAGTCTGGGAACCCTTCATCCCCCACAAAGAGTAATGTTAATGAAAGTGCAGCTGATTTGTAGACTGATCACTGCTCATTGTTATTTATCAGCCGTGCATCAGTCGTTTTTTAACGGCAGACTATTCGTGTGCTCTGCAGACACGGATGTCTGTTTGGGTTTGTAAGCACAAGTACACACACACACACACACACACACACACACAGAGGGAGAGAGAGAGGTCTGCAGTTTCTCATGGCTGTGAGCTGCTGCAGAAAATTTCCCCTCATCCCCTCCTCTCCCCGCCCCCACATCTTGCCTCCATTATTCCCGTGTTTTCCATGCAACTCCGGTGACAGGGAGAAACATAGCTGGCAAGTGAGGGCAGTCTGGAATACGGTCGACTGTTACCCATTTCTTCCGGTCGTCCCCCTCGGTTGCCGACCGTTGGTACGGTCCTCTGCTATCCGCACGTTCACACACCGTTTGTGCACGGTGCCGGTAGCGAAAAGGGGGAGTGGGAGAGGTGGAGTGACGGGTGAGCTGTGGTCGACCGGGACTAGACCCGTGTGAGAAGCTCTCTGCTCTCGGAAGGAGGGATGAGAGAGAAGCCAGCCCTGGAAAACGCTTCACGGTCGCCGTTAATCAGCGCCGAGTTATCTGTAGCTTGAACGGCAGGGATATGAGACATAACGGCTCTGTAGTGTGTAGAGGATACAGAGGATATACAGCGAGCTGCGTCGCTTCTAACTAACTAATGGTCACTAACATGGATGCTGATGTGCCTCCTCCCCTAGGCCGGCCGGGAAAAGGGGTGTTTTTTGATGATTTTCTGGCAGTAACACGACTCGTGTCTTTCTGGGATTAATAATTAGGATTTTTTTTAATTTTTTTTTTATTTTTTGTCTCTGTGTTGGAGCCGTTTTTCTGTGTGGGAGCCTCGTAGGAAGCGTTTGTTTGCAAGGTAACTAACTAATGATAACGTCACTGCCGTCGCAAGCACTGACCAGGCATCACTGTCAACTGTGTGTTTGTGTGTACCTCTGTAATTTTGGTGAAATAATGAGACGTTGTGAACATGGCTGCTTTACACTGTAGTGTCGGGTTACATTCTTCATTTTCATCTCTTTTAATCTCTCCGCTTCTTGCCGGTGAGTCAGGCCTGAGGAGGTGGTTGGGTTAGCCAATTCAAACCTGACTAGTAATAGGTCAGAAATGTTGGTGGGAAACATAGAGCATGAATCACTCACCAGGACTACACCTCATGTGATTTCAGTCATCCTGACTACATGGTAATATAATGTTTACAACATACGTTAGAGCTCATTGTGGTGCTGTAAATATATCCAGTGATTTCGAGAAGACTTATCTCATTATAAATAATATGAACTATACATCACTTAACTTACTCATGGAGCAGAAACACTACATTAACTTGAAATAGTTATACTCAATACATTTTCTTACGTTTTTTTAAACCCCTGTTTAATGATAACAAGCTATTAATAGAAACCATAGTACATTTGGTTTCATGGCGGATAGAAACTCAGTAGCATGTCCAATACCACAAAGTGAATTTTATGACTAAAACCAATAAGCGTCTGTCTATGCCAGATTGGGCTGCCTAATTTTAGCCTGCAGGCAGTGATTTGTTACGTTGACATTAAGGTTTGTACTATTCCCAGGTGCCTCAAGCAGAGTGCCAGTGAGAGAGTGTGTATTTGTGTCTGTGTGTGTGTGTATACACTTTCTGCATTGCAGTTTAAAGTATTCTGCAGACAAGATACTTTCGTAGGATGTTTTTAGTCAGTGTACTGTAGTCCTGTCTTCTCTTCTATCACGTGTCCAAACTCAGTGATGGAGATAATGGAGAAAGATTAGTTTAACCAGCACAATGTTTTCAGAAATTATATGTTTGCAAATAGTCTAGTAACTTTGCACCAACCGTTCTTGTATTATCTACATTTGGTTATAATGACCTACAACTTTGACTTAGTAGTCATGGTAGTAATTAAAATTACTGTATACAGTATAAACATGGAAAGTTTTGGAAAGGTAATGTAACTCCAGACAGGAGATGAAAACAAAAGGCAACGCTGGAAAATGTAAGGGTGTGTGTGTCACTGACTGTGTGCACAGGTGCACCCAATCTAAACCCTCAAACCACAGGAGATCAATGGTGAGTGGGAGGGTAAACCGAATCCCTCAAAGTAGCTAGAAGCCACACACACACACACACACACACACAACACACACACACACACACACACACACACATACATCAACATACACCAGTAGTCATTCAGCAGAGTTCACACAGGGATGAGTGTTGAGACACAACTCTGTCACTTCTTTCCCTCTCTTTTTCTGGTGTCTTCAGCTTTCTGCTAAACTCTCACCTCCAACCTGCCACCTCAATGCCAGCTGGAGTGGTGAGAAAGTAGGTGTATGCTATACTTATGTTGTGGACACACCCTTACCAAATTGCTAGAGCCTCAGGTGGCCAATATGATCCTTCTCATGTTGAAGAGTTACAAACCGGTTACGCTTGTGCTCATGTTTATGGCATTTGTGCTTTGATGGGAGTTCTCATCGAATGTTTGACAACGAGAATGTCGCTCCTTCTTTCTCTTTTCTCTCCTTCTTTTCCAACTTTTCTTACCCCTACACCCCACCCCTCCACACACCCACACACACACCACCCTCTCTTCCCCCATCTCCCAGATGTGAGGGAAGTGTGGGAGGAGCCATGGGGTGTTTGTGTTCCTCAGGGTCCCCGCTTCCTGTTGAATCGTCCAGAAACTCCACATGTGCCGAAAACACCATGACACAGACACACATACACACAAACATACACATGCAGAACACTCTGGCACAATTTGTACATCTTTTTTTGGAAGTCTAACTCGATTTCTGGCGTGAGTTTTAATCCTTAGTCTTGTATTTGTTTATATTTAATCATGCAGTAGCAAACTCTCTGACAGGTTTGGAGAAATGGCTTTGTCTGTCATGTGAAATGTTTGGTCTAATTTGTGGCACATTGTTCCCACAGTTGACTGTTTCATCATTGCACCTGCTTCATTGTTTACGGATGAACTTGGCAGATGGATAGATTGGATATTTTTTTTGCAGCTCTATTCTGCAAACCTTGTGTCAACAACACAGACAAACACTCGAGTGAGCACTGACAGCAGGCAGCTTCGCTCACTGTGGTCATTGAAGTCCACTGATGGATAATGGATTTCCTGCTCAAGGAGGAACGTTAGAAATTTCAGCACAAGATGTTGTCTCTACTGGCTCATTGTGTGTAGTTAGCTCAGCTAACCTTATTAAGACTTCACTGAGATCCCACACAGACATACACACTCCAAGTCTCCTGTACATAATGGATGTGGGGATGCATCATGTTCTTTGATTTAATGAACTGGGAATATATGAATATATGAGTTGTTTGGAAATTTAAGTAGTTTTCTTCATATGCTTGGCATCAATGGATACCCATACAAAAGTCTGCTTTTGACATGTATCTGTGTAATATGTAAAACATATTAACAAGCATCTCTTGTCTTTTGTTTCTCTGTTCCTCAGATGACAGAGGGGAGGCGATGTCAGGTCCATCTCCTGGACGACAGGAAGCTGGAGCTCCTTGTACAGGTGAGTCTCTCTTCCCTCTCTTTCTCTCTCTCTCTCTCTCTCTCTATCTCTCTGGTGTCCTAAGGGACCCGATTACTGCTGACCAAGGGAAATGTGGTCAGCAGTTGGTGACTTTGCGCTTTCTTGATGTTCACCTGATCTCTCCACACACACAGATTCACACATGCGCTTGAGCGCAGCAGACCCTGCCCTAATATGCTCTCTCTGTAGAAGCTATGCATTGAGAAACAGAGGGCAGCCCCAATCATATCCTAAACAAAAACCTTTACTGGCCCTAAACTCATGCTTCATGAGGTCATTATTCACCCCCCATTGCTCCTTATCCCCCAGAATGCTTCAGTAATCTACACATCTGTTTGTCTGACTGCTTGTCTGTCTATCTGTATGTCTGTTGAAAATGATGCATCTTCCAAATGTCTTGGAAAAAACAAAGCAGCATGCTGCCCCCTTCCCCCTACATTCAGCCTTCAATCGTCCCAGCAGGCCTTTCTGCAGTAATGACCAAGGGCCATTTCAAAACCCTACCCTGCATAATGTATTTTACAACACACATTACATAAGGTGGGGATTTTTGAATTTTTTATAAACTGTGTGGCACTCTGTGTAGTAACTTCTCACTTGATTTGTTCCTCTCCCCTTCATTGATTGTTGATGACATTCATTTCGGTCATCTGTAAAATCCCTTCATGGTTTGGCTTCATGTATCGAAGCATTTTTGTACGAAGCTCTTTCCACTCTTCTTAACCTCCCAAGCTCCTCTTGGGTCTGCTCATTACTCGATTCCTCTGGAAAGAGAGGAAGACAAAAGAAGTTAATTGCCCTGGAACAGGAGAAGAGGTGCAAGTGGAGAGTAGAAAGACTGACGCAGAAACTCAGGAGATTGAGAGGGAGAGGGAAAAGCGAGATGAGAGCTCAGAAATGGAGAGACATGAGATGACACTAAAGGGATGGGAATAGAGAGGAGAAAATGGAGGGGGGAGCCGAGGAAAGGTCTGCTGACTTTCTGATTTGATTACTCTGCCAGAACTGATCCTCTCTTTTAAAGTGGTACTTCTTTCTGCTCCTCTTCCATTCTCTCTCTCTTTCTCTCTCCATCTCTCTGACTTTCCACTCTTCACCCTCCATATCTTGTTTTCTCACTCAGCTTCTTGCTTGCCTTTACCTGCCTTTCCCTGGCTGTGTCTCCTTCTAAATCTCCAAATACAACCACAGCAGCTCCATATCTCCTCACCAATTCATCCTCTCATCCGCTTGGCCATCAGGGAAGGAAATAACACGGAAAAAAACAAGAAGAGAGTTGAAGAGTCGAATAAAAACATTACAGTGATCTCTGTTTTAGGTAAAGAGTTTTACAGGTACTTGAAGACAAGTTGTAGGTGAGAAAATCTTTTCTGTTTACGACATAATATACACAGTGGTAGCAAATGGTATTTTTACAGTTTGGCAATGGTATTAGCAAGAGAGAAGACATAACAAGAAGGCAGGAAGAGGGGATGTTATTAACAAATCACTGCCATTTAAATCAGGATACTGTTGACTTTCTATCTCTTTTTCTCGCTCTCTGTCCTTGCGTCTCCATTGGGCGGATGCACAGTAGGCCAGTGAGTTGTTAGTAGGACCACAGAGAATTTCAGTGTTATTCTTAGTTTTCCAGTCAACTAAGAAGCAGTCAAGTCCTCCACTCATTTGCACAAAA
The DNA here is from genome assembly GCF_021018895.1 of Seriola aureovittata. NCBI lineage: Eukaryota > Metazoa > Chordata > Actinopteri > Carangiformes > Carangidae > Seriola > Seriola aureovittata. The sequence goes on from NC_079373.1 coordinate 15,517,218, forward strand.
AAAAGGATTTCTTGCAAGGGATGATCATAATTCATAAGCAGTGCAAACAGTTGTGTTTCTCAAATATTAAGGCAGTGGTCCAGTATTACACGCTCCACTGGGCTATTTCATGTCTTCACTGATCATTTAACAGCACTGTGGTCAAGTCTGTCCCGTTGAGGTTTTCATTTAAGTTCCTGTCGCCAAGCCAAGTGCACCAGCGAGCCAGCTAGCTTGCCTATGAAAGGCTGGATCTCACTTCTGTCACTGGCTTGTAACATTGACCAGCTGTTTAATCCCAGAAGTGTTGTTCACTTTTTTCTTCCTTATCCCCTTCCTCTTACCTTTGATAGCGTGTCCTCTGTGGTCTGTTTATGGAGCAACGCCTCATTGGCAGGGAACTATGTGCCAGAGGGCTAACACACCTATTGACCAGGTTGTAAAGATTGAAGCTAACCACCAAATACATCATTGGGTGAAAATATATGCCAGCCATATGGCTATGGCTATTCCCTAATGCTAGAGTGGTGAAGGCTAAAGAGTGAATGGGGCTTTAAGCTTCCATGCCAATGTGAATGACTCTACATTAAATAGAAGAGACACTTACCATTAATGAGAAGTGCTGCAGCACATGTCTGTATATAAAATACTAGTTAAAATATTAAAACCAGACTTTAAGGCGGAAAAAATGATACAATTAATGAAAGGCATGTGGCTAAGAGCCTTTTCCTTACCCAGCCTTGGACTGTAAGGCCTGCCACTGATAAATCAGTTAGTGTCCCATAAATCTGAAAAACCCTGAAGGTGCCCAGGGCCTGACTTGCTGTTTGCAGAGATTGGGCCATGACTTGCTGCCAGCCAGGCCGGTGAGCTACTGTTGTGTGTTTGTCACTTGTCTGTGGGTTTGCTCTTGCATGTCTCCGCCTCACTAGCACCTCCTTGTAACTCTTATGCTGTTAATTACCTGTGCTGCTGAGGAGGCACAGGCTAAATGTCTATTAGTAGTAATGCTGTCTAAGCTAGCAGAGAGCTTTACTGTCTGATAGATGGCTCCATACTGTGTGTGTGTGTGTGTGTGTGTGTGTGTGTGTGTGTGTGTGTCTTTAATATTGTGTGTGTGTGTGTTTAGTGTGCCGTATCACTTACTATATTACCTGTCATTCATTGTGTCTATCACTATTGTTATCTTCCACAACATTATTACACATCCGTTCTGTATCTTCCATCTCACAGATAGGCTGTATAGTGTCAGGATATGTGCATGCGTGAGGAGAGGGTGAGTCGTCACTTGAAGAGAGAGCCTAACTCAATTATACTATCCAGTGCAGCCCATGTGATTTTTACAGTCTGCTTGGTATTCATAACAATGTTGAGAGAAGAAGCTCAGCCTAACCTTACAGAAATCCTTGCCTTGTTCTTTTTCATCTTCAGTCATACGTTTCTGATATTTAACGGTGTATCTGGGGTTTATTTTTATCTCCATATCATCTTTCCAACAGTTTACTATAAGTGTCCATGTGTCCCTGTTCCCCAGCTAATTGTTTGTTATGCTGCAGTGGCATGGATGATGTTTAATTGATATTGTTGCCAAGACAGTTGACTGCTGTGGGGTAATAAGAGACCACCACTGTAATGTGTCTCAGACTGAACCAAAACATGCATTACTGCTAATACTATAAAGATAGCTTGTTACTAGACCTAAAATTTCCACATCTAAAATGTTTTCAGCACTTCAAAGGGGCCTTGTGTTGCACTCATGAATGGCTGCTCTCCCACTTGGAGAAACAACACAGCCAGTAAGAGCCCTTGTAGATGGGACTACCAATTTTTTCAGAGTCAGACAGATCAGGACTTAAACATAGTTCAGGTCAGCATTTCAATCACTGATATGTTAAACTACATTTAACCATAGAATAAATACTAAATTAACATGTTCTTTGCTAAGAGAGGTGAGTATATGATTCTTAATGTAAATATGCATTTGACAGTAGCAGAGTTATGTCAAAGGGACACAGCGACCGAATCGTCTAGCACAGTATCCCTGTTGTTCTCTAGTTCTCTATCATCATCTGGTTTATAAGTTATTTGGATTCGAATATCAGAAGGCACAATCAACCTATATGTTAGCTTCTCCTCGAGCTCTCGCTATCGTTTCTGTTCTCTCCAGAGCCTTTTTGTGTAGCAGGATCACTGTAGGCGTCGCGCTTATATGAGATCTAGGTCACTGGAGATGTGTGTGTGCGTGCATGTGCGCGTGTGTGTGTGTGTGTGTATGCTTGCTGTCTGCATGACATCACCTCCTTCGCTTAAAATAGCCCTTAGTAGCTTCTGTCACTGAAGTTGTAGCTTTGCAGTGAGCAGATAGCACAGGACCTCAGGAGGAGATTATTAAGAATGTGCACACTAATACACCACTGGGTGAAAATATATGCCAGTTCTATACTGTGTGTGTGTGTGTGTGTGTGTGTGTGTGTGTGTGTTTGTGTGTGTGTGTGTGTGTGCGCGCGTGTGTGTGTGTTCATATTTAGGTACACATAGTATGTTTTCCTCTTGTCCTCCTCTATCTTGTATGTATACTGCGCAACACATATATTCCTCCTGTATGTTGTGAGCGGATTACATGCATTCTGTGTATGGGCTCATGTGTGCATATATGCATGAACATTTGTGTGTGTGTGTGTGTGTGTAATGAAATTGTAGGCAGCGAGGCACACCCATGGTTAACCTCAGGGTGGGGCGTGCTGCTGTTACCCAGGATGTCACAAACCAGCAGCATATGGCACCAGTCCCCGGCCTCTGCTTGGCTTTAAGATGCTCTGCATGCTCTGAGCGTTGTGATGAATGGAGCTTGTCATCACATACAGTATAGCCAGACAGTATTCCACAATATTAACTCGCTAGCAAACTCTTGTGCTAGCTGCAGCCCTCTCCCTGCAATACAGTCGTTCAGCCCAGAGCCATGACTCTGCAGTAGAGGTGTGGGTCAGAGAGGCAGAAAGGAGAGAGGGAGGGGAAGGGCAGGGTACCTGCACTGTCAGCAACATCCACACACTCTATCCATCTTTCTCACGCGCTCTCTCTCATTTATCTCCTCCTCTCTTGCTCTTTTCCCCAGTGTTTGTCAGAATGCTTAGTCATTGCAGTAGATCAATAGCTGATAGAATACATTAACATAAAACCCTACCACATGTACTTGCTCCAATTAAGCTACAGTGTGAAAAATCACTACACTCATACACAAGACAAGTTATATCCAAACATAAGGAGAGCAATACTAATGTGTCTGTCTCCCTGCAGCCCAAGCTGATGGCTAAGGATTTGCTGGACCTTGTGGCCTCTCACTTCAACCTCAAGGAGAAGGAGTACTTTGGAATTGCATACACAGACGAAACGTAAGTCACATTCAACTATTAAAGCCTTTGAGCGGTTTGTCAGCGCTGTCCCATAGCACTGTAACCACATCCAGACTATTAATATTTTAATTCCTGTTTGGATACTCAGTCTCAGTTTCTATCAGTGGAATTGTTAAAGCAACGTAGAAGTCGACGAGAGGCAAAGTAGGTATTAAAGTTAAGCATGCAACCAGTTATGCTGTTCATATTTTCACATGACTACACCTTAAACTACATGTGCTCATTAATTGATGTTTTTAGTATTGGTAAAGAAATCCAAAACCTGTTGAAAAGGCTAGAGCTATTGTCAAATATTTAGAGCTAACATTAGCAAGATGCTGCACCATATACAAAAGTGCCACTATGATAACTCTAGTTGCCAGAACATTGTTTTAGTTTTAAGTATAGTCTCAGAAATCTTGCAGTAAAATGTGGCTTTTGGTTTTAGCCTGTTTTTCTCCTGAGGAATTTACAGTCTGGTATTGTATACTTAACTGTGTTTGTTGTTGTTTTGTTTGACATATTTAGATATGAATTGGCTCTTAGATTTAAAAATGTTAAAATTTAAAAAAACTAGATATCCTGTTTATGGTTTTAACAAAAACCAAATAAAAGGTTTTTTCACACAAACCTTCATTCTGGTCAAAACAAAGATTCATGATCATCATGAATATCACACTAGGGTTGTGATGTTAGGATGAGGTTATGATTATCTTGCTTTGCGGCCTGTTTCCCAAAAGAATAGTTGCTAAATATATTATCAACTTAAATAGTTGCAACCATGCAGTTGCGATGCAAATGTTTCCCAAAACCATAGTTTGAACTATTGCGGTAACTATGTTGGTAACTTATACAGTACAAATCATTATTAAGCCACACAGATTTTTCTCAAAACCATAGTTACACCGAATGTTTGCAAACAATCTTACGTTGTATAGTTCCTACTGCAGGTCTTGAGCTGTGGTTAGAACCTTAGCTTCTGGTGACTACATCATCAATGACAGAAGATGCAGTCAAAGGAAGGTAGTCACCATGTGATTAAGCTGAAAATGTAATATTGTCACAAATGTCATATTTAGGCATAATATTACAAATTTTGTGAGTCTCATACCATGTTAGTTCAGTGGGAAACAGCCCCTGCACTAGCAAAAGGTTATGAGGCTACATCTGCCAGAGGACTTGTTATGAGAACTGTGCTTGAAATGCAAAACTGACTTTACTGTTTTGTGACCTAGAAAGACAGAAGCACCACAACATGATAGTGCGGAACTAGTCATGCAGACATACAAATGATTTACATGGAAGCAAACATTTCCATGGCCTTTATGTGTCTCTTCTTTGTTTCATCTCATGCACCCAATGATGTCAAGCAAGACTGGCCACTGCTCTATGGCATTTACACAGCTGTGACAGATTGTGTAACCAATGTCAGTCCAGAAAAGAAATATCAGCTTTGCAGTCTTGGTCCCCCAGGGCTAATTCTATGGTGTGTAGATTTGTAAGGTGTGCCTGGGGAGAGCAGACGCCTCAGATCTGACTGCTCAGTGGTCAGAGACTGTGGGGGAGGGGGGGGAGAGATTGAGAGACACAGACAGAAGGAGGGCGACTTTGAGAGAGATGTTGCTCAGTTGCTCAGGAGACCATGTAGGGTTACTAGGGTGACAAGCTGTCTGCAGTTTTCCCCTCTGTTGGAGAGGGAGAGAGAAATGGGAGGAGAGGGGGAAAGAAGTGGGGGAAAATAGAAGGGAAGGAATAGTAACAGATAAATGAGGAAATATTAAATGTCATGAGATTAAGTTTTTGTGTGTCCTTGTTGGATATTCAGACATCCATTGTCAATAGCATTGATTGATTGTTTTGCGCTTTTGTCTCATCAGGGGTCATTTTAGTTGGCTGCAGTTGGACCGCAGGGTATTAGAACATGAGTTCCCCAAGAAGTCTGGTCCCATCGTCCTCTACTTCTGTGTCAGGTGAGTTTTTCCTTCCGTAACTTAATCACCTCATTTACACATACCATGGTCTCTTATTGGAGTTTGAATGTAAGTTGAAGAGAGAAAGGAAGATGGAGAGAGTGCGTCTGCATATGTATTTGTTTATGCACATGCATTCATGTGGTAATGGGAACAGATTAACAAGGTTAGTTATGACAGGCCCCTATGAAATTGCTTTGACCCCAGTGTTTAACTCCCGCCACAGGGGCCTCTCAGCCAATCATGTGCCTCTTAGACCTCATCAGTATGCGCTACATGCAAATCCCATCACATAGCCTTACGGTGACTACAAAGTGCCATACTCCAAAGAAGACAGCAGAACGCTTTCCCATAGGGAGAGGAGCCTTATAATTTCTGTGGATTTATATGGAGAAGCAATTCGAGAAAAACAGTTCTCACTTGTGAATGTAATGCTAAACAGGGTGGAAAATATTCTAGTATATAATTCAACATGTGATGAGGCATGTGCACTTGCAGTGGGCTCTTATTATTTCTGTTGCTGCATTACAGTCATCTCCTCAGTCAAAAGCCAACTCTTCTATGACCTGTTTTGACAGGGTTGTGAAATAACCCCACAGTCCCACACTCCTCACCAAGCCCTTTGTACTGCTCATACAATGGTGCCACTCATATATAAAACACTCCTGACTCACACACAAGCACTGGATCATGTGTGTAGATGTGACAGAAATACAGAGAGTGCGTGTTTGTGTGTGTGTTTTTTTTTTTTTGTTTGTGTGAGTGTGGTTGCTTTATCTTCAATCGGCTATTGAAAAAGAAAGGCACCTGACCTGAGAAGAGATTTTCTGATCTTTCTTAGTCTCAAATGAAAACGCACAGCCTTCCCAACCCACTCTCTGCCCCAAAACACACACACACACACACACACACACACACACACACACACACACACACACACACGCACGCACGCACGCACGCACGCACACACACACACAGGCTCTCTCAGTGAGAACCCAAAAGGCAAAGCCAAGGCTTTGTTAAGGGCTCAGTGGTTGTTCTCTGTCCCCAACATATCTCGATGATGTCATATACTCCCCAGGGACTGAGACTTGGTTAGCAACGTACATAGTAACGTGATGCACATTAATACTGCTAAACAATGTCACTGAGTAGTCATTTCCAGTTGACATTTACGACACGGCTCAAGTAATGACACGATGACACGGCTGTATATATCGAAATCATATCCTTCGCACATAGACCTATTGTTCACCCTGATTAATGAACAATGGCATCATTGTACAATGTGACAGCGATGCTATCAAAAGATGCAAGATAAGTATATTTGGTTACTATCACTGCTATTTTGACCATCTCCAAAATTTTTGATGAGTTTAACTGATGTCAATTTCCCTGTCTTTATCTTAGATATAGAAACAAATAAAACAACTGTGCATGTGTGGGTCTGTGGTGGAGGTGGTGGGGTGGTCAGGGTGAGGGTCAGCATGTGTGTATTTGCATAGACTAATGGGTGTTTGAGGATGTGGTGTTGGCGCTGTGACGTTGTGAACTTTGACACCATTTTGAGGCTTCATCGCCCCATTTCTCTCCTGCAGTTCAGCCCAATCTTTCACCTCAATCTATCCAAATGTCACACTGACTGCACCCACAACCCCCCAACCCCACCTTCTCATTCTCTCTCTCTCTCTCTCTCTCTCTGATACACACACACACATCCTTACCTTACTTCTTATACACACACACACACACACACACACACACACACACACACACACACACGCACACACACACACGTATGCAGTTTCAGGGCTGTAATGGAACAACAATCAGCCCAAATGTCAGACCTGAATCCATTATCAATCTGAGCATATTGTTTTCATTAGCACAATATTAGGTTTTTTTGTGTTTTGTGTTTGTGTGTAGGTGTGTCTCTCTGTGCAGGTGCATTCACTTCATATGTTTGCATGCTTATGTGGTATTTGCGTGATGCGTGTGTTCCCAGTAAATGCTAGGCAGATGCCCACCTCCTGCTGATTCAGTGGGTGCCTTTTTGCATTTGCTTGCTGCTTTGCTGGCAGTGTGCGTGTATGTCTCATCAACACTGTGGCTTTAATTAAATGTTCACACTGAATATTGACAAGGTTCCTCTCATTCTCTCTTGCAGCTCAATGGGTAACGCGATTTAAGCCCTCCAATATTGATCTTCCTACAATCCCTCTCACTCAATACCTATACACACTCATATGCACACACATGAACACATTAATTTTAAGTATGTTCATAGGAACATGTGCTTAGGTCACATTAAGCACTCTTACAGGGATATATCAAGTCATATACAGAGAGTGTTTCATGTAACTATATATCGCTACTATGCAATTTTCTTTTTCTTTTTACAAAAGATATCACCAAAAAATAAGTCAGGGGACACATGAGAGCATTTGTACTATATAGCACCTTTTTAATGTACATTTCCACCAGAGAGGAGCTAACAATGAGTAGCTTCCTACTGTATCATCTTTGCTTCCCTCTGGCTCTGCATGCATTCATGAGCTAAATTTAGACTGCATTATTATGTTAGTTCTCTGCTCGCTGCTCTGGAGAAGTGGGTTACTGTGCTTCTCTCTCCAGTTTGTGTCAGTGTGTGTGTGTGTGTGTGTATGTGTGTGTGTGTGTGTGTGTGTGTTAGTACTGTATGTGCATGTGGAATCAGTACACACTGCTGATGATGCAGAGAGGTAGACAATGTGTGAAGTGCATCATGTGCACATTCAATCTGCCTGTGAGTGTGTGTTTGCACACACGCATGCACATTCAGATTGTGGAATGTGCGCACACTTACAAACTAATAGTGGATCATTGCCAGCCGCCATGGTGAGAGAGAGAACTGGTTTAAGGGGAAGTGAAAGGACGTTGCTATACAGGTCAGCCTTTGGTATGGTGTGCCCCCCTCTGGCCACTTTGGTCATTGCACCATTTCTGTCACATCAGTCATAGCCTGCATGTTAAATCTGTTCTTTTTGTTTGTGAAGCAAAAACATAATACATCACTGATCTACTTTATAGGATTTATGGGATTCCTTTTAGGATTCAAGGTCAACTAATGCCCTTGTAACCTTTGCTGTTGCAAATGTATTGAGGCTTTTCCTTCTATGTTTTCAGATTCTACATAGAGAGTATATCCTACCTGAAGGACAATGCCACTATTGAGCTGTTTTTTCTTAATGCCAAGTCGATCATCTACAAGGTAAACTCATTACTTTGTTTCTGTAATATATATTGCCAACACAGTTAACTTGTGACAGTGGAGGAATGTTCTGCTTATTCTGAAGTGCTGCAAATGTGAGCAGTTGGGATACTTTGAAATTTTGTATCTAAAACCATAGTTTGCTTCTGGGCTAGAACACTATGTTTCTGTGAAGTATGGGCCTTCATGTTGTTAGAAACATGACACTTTATTAACCCACTTTTGGTTCTAAATGAAGAGACGCCCCAAGAGGCCAGCTTGGACTTCGGTGCTCCACACTGATTTGGTGAAGCAGAAAATGTGAACCATTTGCATCAGCTGTTACCCATCATGTTATGTGCTGCACCACATTCCTGCAACTAGTGAATAATTTGACACATTTGCTGCCATCTGTCAGTGTGGAAGCATATTTATTTGGGTTGTTTAAATAACATTGAAATTAGGCAAAAGGCAAAAAGACAAAAGGCACATAGAAGTATTAGGCAAATGTATTTTGTACATTTAGTGACTTAAAACATCCCCTTCAGAGAAGGCTATTTGTACAATTGTTTGAAGTGAGGGGAGACAGTCTTATTCAGTTAATTGGTTCATGTTCTGCTAATAGTAGTGAGTTGTAGTCTGGTTTGTGTCTGGTTTGTGTAGAATGTCAAGCAGTCAGTTTTTATGTCCAGAAGAGGGCGCATGTGGCCTGAAGGAAAATAATTGCACAGAAATGTCCCGGTAAAAGTGGCAATAAATTTCATCAAATCCAAGACTAGTACATTTTGATACAGTGTATCATCAATGAATAAACAAAGAGCTAGTATTTCTTACTTGTAGTGTTTGAAGTTTTCAATTGATCATGTTTGTGGAATGCATATTCAATATAGTGCAAAGCTTTTTAAGGGGATCCTTCTGTATCTAATGTTGTGAAATAGTAAAACAAACCTTTAATTACTTTGGAGGCTTAAGGTTCTATAGATTAAGACAAGTTGTTACAGACTCTCAAACATAATAAATACTCATGTTTCACTCTAACTTTTATCAGGCACAAAGTCACAGAACTGTGCTGGAAGTGGTTGGTAAGCAGGAGAGAGGCACTGCCCAGCTAGATTAGAGAGACAGACAGACAGAGACAGATGCACATCATCTTAACATTATTGTTATTTGCTGACATCAAACTTGGAGTGGAGGAAGAGCACTCCTATGCTGTTTTTTCCCTTTTCCGTGACCAAAAGGATAGTTCTGCTTCATCCTCTCATTGTAGTTGTAAACCTTGACACCAGCTTTAACACTAGGAGGAGATGCTGCCCTAGTGTAATTTGCAGATCCCTATGCAACTTGCATATTGAGCGTATAGGGCCACCTGGCGCTGAAGAACATGCAGGCATCAGTAAAAGGAAGTGATCACCTCTGGGGCTTGCGATGCCAATGGTTCAGACAAATTTCTCGATTCCCATCCCTAATTAGCAAAACTTGAATGGCGGTGATCATAACAGTAACAGAGAGAGCCTGTCCCACAAACAGAAAGTATCTGGTTCAGTTGAATAAGATGGCTGACTCCTATCTGGCCATTTATTCCACATCACCCCTGACAAGAACATCAGTGTGAAGTACAAATGATCTCCCTACCAGCTCCAGTGATAGATGACCCTGATGACCCCAGAGGACACAGGCATAAAAAGGCAGCAAGAGAAGGAATATTACATAGCATTTTAAGTAAACATGTTTCAGTAGATACAACATAGTAGCTCGGGATTTCATTGTTTGTATAAGTTGTCTGAAACCTTTTCTGGCAGGCTGTGGGAATACATACAGTACAAAAACACACATTGTGTGACGATTGGTAGCCACCCTTGATGTACCACCCAGGGTGGGTTACTTCTGTCTAGTGTTTCATCCTGGCTTTCTGATCTCTCAACCAATTAAGAGGTGGATTGTGAAGGGAACATTCCTGGCATACTTGACCCACTACTCACTGCCCACCAACCCTTATCCTTCCCCCCTTCAATGCACACAGAGCATAGTTGTGTATATATATATATATATAAGCACATGGTTGGTGAATGTGTAAGTATATAACACAAACCAACACTAATTATCATGCCATTAAAGACATTTCACTGCAGCTCAAAATCTCTAATACACAGGGATATTAAATCATCCATGCTTGCACCTCTCTGCCTCCTTCCTTCTCCATCCCCTTACTCAGAAACTCAGAAGAAAACAGTAATGCAACTTAAACTAAAACACCTTCGGAAAATGTTCTACGTAGTCAGTAACCAGAGCATCCATGCCTACCCTCAACCCCTAAACCCCCTCTCCCAACCCCCTCCACTTTGCCTCTAATCTCCGAGCTCCATCCACATGAAGAGGTCATGAAATTAGAGAAGGGAGAGAGGAAAAACAGAGGGGGAGTGGTATGGAGATGAAAGGAACCACCAAGCCATCTCGGAGAAGTGGATGATGATCAGAGGCACGTCCACTTTTCCTCCTGAACATCAGCACAGTGTGTGTTTTATTTACTTGATGCCAGCAGAATTTCTGTATCATTCATGACCCCTGTTCTCTCTTCTCTTTTCTCCTCTCATTGCAGGAGCTTATTGAAGTGGACAGTGATGTTGTTTTCGAATTGGCTTCCTATATTCTACAAGTAAGATGGAGCGTGTTTGTTTGTGTGTGCATGTGTGGGAGTGGATGTCTGTCCAGATGTCTGTTTTTTCTCCTCAGCTCCAGCACTTTCTTTCTCCCATTCCTTTCTCAATAGTAGGTTAGTCCATTAACTGCAAGGTCATGTTACACCTAGACGGGGCCGATTGGTTTGTCTGTATGCGTGTGTGTGTGTGTTTCTGTGTGAGTGCATGTGCCCTCCATGTAAGTGCAGATGCACAGTATCAGGTATCTGCCTTCAGAGGTTCCACTCCAGGCGGAGGTTTAATGTTTCTCTCTCTGTTTCCAGAGCAGCAGACCTGACTGCATGTTCACCTATGCAAATGGAACTTACACACCTATTTTATGGTCACATATCCGTATGGGTAAATTGTCCTCTCACTACTTTCCCTCTTTCCCTTTCTGTTCAACAGGAGGCTAAAGGTGATTTCACCAGGTAAGCACACAAGTCATCATCATATGTAATGTACATATGCATCCGTCCCTGTAGCCGCGAGTGTTAAGAGGACAGGTCACGGTTTTGATTAAGAGTGATGGTGCTACAATTTAAAAGCATATTAAACTCCTCCCTTTTGGCAACTATAAGGAATATGTAGAGGAAAACACCTTGTTCTCTTGCTCAGCAGCCCATTTATATGGAGATATCCTCTTGTCTCCTTGTTTTAGATTGCAATGATGTTATGAGCAAAATCAATATGAAGTTAATTATGATTATGATGAACCTCGTCTCCATTTAAGCCTGTGGATTAGGTCATTTTTGATCAGGAGGTGACCTTTACACCAGATTCACTCACTGGGAAATCAAAACTGTAATCAAGTTGGTCCAACCCAAGAAAACTCCCTCATAAAAGGGAGTGCAGTGACAGACCACAACATTCACATGGCCCTTGAAACCACGTTGAGGAATCGTGCAATATATTGCTTTGTAGCAATCATTGTAGTGCATGTTGTTGTTTTTCAAGGCCAAGTTTTCTTTCTTTCTTTCCCGTCTTTATCCTCTTAGTTGTATTGCTGTTGTTTTCCTAAATGAAAATCAAACATGCTGCCACACAGCAGACCTAAAACAACAAAGCATCTTGACACTAATTTGTTTGTGTACTGGATGGATGACCCAATCTTCCACCATTCCAATTTTTCTTTTCAAATATTCTGTGTCATCTGCTACGTCCCCTCCCTAGTGACATGAGTAGTTGCGTTAATACATGTTGATTCAGAAGGGAGAGGCACAGACAGAGGGACAACAGAGATAATATCAGTGGTTTGTCTGTTCCCCTGATTTACATCTCTCCCTCCTTCTTTCCTGCCATCCTTGTTCCACTTTTGTTCACTCGTTTTCAAGCTGTGCTGCCATTCATTAGAAACAAATGGATTGCATGTATATGTATATGTGTGTGTGTGTGTGTGTGTGTGTGTGTGTGTGTGTGTGATGACAATTTAAGACAGAGTACACTATTGGGACATGAAATATTTCTTAATATGAATTTTAAAAAAATGGCCAGCTATTCAGTTCACAAAATATTAGCAAAAGTATCAGCCTTTAAACTTACATTAGTTAAATCCTGGAGCTTTACAGTCATGTACATGTTACATGTGAGCTACGGCCCACATGTGGTTCTTGCGGCGAACATCTGTGTGATGTTGGCCTAAATGTGTGTCATCCCTCATCCCCTCATCCCTTTGTTGTAGCACAGATAACAGACTACAGCAGTCATCACCTCTGACCTCATTTCCGCCGGTGAAAGGAATAAATAAACACAATATCCCACAGAGGGCTGGAATGTGACACACTCTGGAGACATTCCTTTCACCCTCCTCTCGCTTTCCTTACCCCTTTCTCCAGCACACATACCTCTCAAAAGACCCTGTAGACCCTGCCCTCTGTAAAGCTCTTTATTACCATACACTGTACCAGGCTTCAATATTAAATTTCACTTTATCTCTCACTGCTTCTCTTCTAAAAGAAATACCCATTATGATGACTAATTTATTGACTCTTGAGACATGATCTTTTTGGTGTGAAATTATTTCTTATATCAAGTCAATTTAGTCCAAGAATTTCCTTAAATCAAGAGTAATATTCTTGATGCTAGCGGTATAAGCCACATGAGTATTTTTTTGTTCAGTTGAGCTCTTGCCTGCCCCTTCATTATGTGTAATGCTGACACACACCTAATGAGTAGTTACTTGAATGGATATCAACAAATCTATGTCCACAGCTGTGTCCAGACATTGGAGAACAGCCGGGCAGGGTGGATGGGATGGATCTCTTCCAGGGCTTTAGCTCATAGGTTGTCATGTTCCCAGGGCTTTCCCCAATCCTCCGGGGCCTCTGTAAAGGCTGGATAGAGGCTAAGGGATTATAGTTGGGTATTAAGACCTCCTGCCACTGGAGGTCTGAAAACTGAATCTGGGGCCAAGTCTTTTCGGCACTCTGTGTGGTTCCCTGTCTCATTTACTCTGTCTTTGTCTTTATCTTTCCCTCCTCCATCCCTGTTTTTATCTCCTTTTATCTGTCTTTGTTTATCTTTCATGCTTGTGTCTGTGTTTCTGTCCCTCTTTTTTCTCCTCTGCTTCCGACTGTCTGTGTCTCTGCAGCTGTCCAGAAATAGACAGTGCCCAGTCTCGAAAATAGAAAACATTTAGGCCATCAGTACTCATTTCTCTTCACTGAACGTAGTTCCTTTCTCCGCATTCTTCCAAAGTTAACATTTCAATTCTAAGACAGTTCTGGGAAATGCTCTGCTTTGCTTTAACTTGTTATGCTAAATATTTAAAGCTTTCATCTTTCTACAGCTCAGTGGTATCACGTGGTCAGTTTTTGCATGAAACTGTTTGGCCTACAGCGGAGAATGGTCTCTCTTGCAGCAGTACTGTTGACCATGTCTTGTGGTTTTTCCCTTCCAGTAATGATGCAACCAGGTCTGACCTGAAAAAGCTGCCTGCTCTGCCCACCCAGGCCCTCAAGGAGCACCCATCTCTGGCCTACTGGTGAGAGACTAGTCTGTTATCCAGAAAACCACCAGAACATAGCACAAGCTCTCCTCTCCTTGTTTTCACTTTTTTTAATCATTTTTCTTTTCACCCCTTTTCCTTTTTACTCTCTTACAGTGAAGACCGGGTCATAGAGCATTACAAGAAGCTCAATGGACAGTCCAGAGGGCAAGCTATTGTAAAGTAAGTGTGTGTGTGCCTGGTTGTGTTTGTCCACTGTATAGAAGGATGTGTTCTCTGTAACCCTTACATGTCTGTGTTTCTTCTCCTCACAGTTATATGAGCATTGTAGAGTCTCTGCCCACATATGGAGTACATTACTATGCTGTAAAGGTACAGTTTTACTACTCTGCCTTACACACACACACACACATTTTGTTCAATCTCTCAGGCAGTTTGGATTTGGAGATTGGATGGAGCTTAAAGCAAATGTACTTTGTCTCTGTTTACTATTACTATACTATTTATCTTTTTCATTCTCTCTCTGTTTGTTGTGTGTTTTAGGACAAGCAGGGGATCCCATGGTGGTTGGGTCTGAGCTATAAAGGTATCTTTCAATATGACCACCAGGACAAGGTCAAGCCCAGGAAGGTGAGATGATGCTCCCTCTGATCTCTCTGCACCACAACTAAATTGTCCACTGCACAGCTTTTGCCTCTCCTTTCAATGAGCATTAATACATGAATCCATATACACATCCTTATTAACACACTATATGAAAGTTATGACCCCCAGCATAAATTTTCATTTTTGGCCCCCAATTCTTTCGGACAAATGTATGGTTAATATGAAAATGTGTTTATTCAGATGGAAATGTCCTTTTACTGTTCTTCTATGTCTGTTTCATGGCCACCACTGTCCATTTTCCATTCAGTGAGTCAGGATATTGTGTTTGGGAAGAGCATGAACAATGCAGAACAAATACTACTGTCTGGAGACGTTCAGTCTTGGAATGTTTTGCATCCTGTTCTGCCTTTATTTCTGTCTTTCTGTGGATGAAGTCCTCCTCCCAGTCCCTGTGCCCAGTGGCTCGTCTGTGAAAGCCTTTCTTACCTCACCTCTGACCCTCAGTCGTGTTTAGGGCCTTCATCTCTGGCATTTAGCCTTGTCTTGTAGGGTGTTAAAGGGGTAATAGCATCCTTCCATAGTGACTGATCAGCAGGAGGCTCTGAGACACATAGTATACACTGTTGCTCACAAAACCACACACTCACTTACAAATACACACGGGTCAGACAGGAACTGAACTGGACTCTGAACTCACCATCCTGATGAATGCTTCCTGTCTGTCACAACTTTCCTGTTTGCCACTAACATTGTGCAGTATGTGTGTGCACATGTGTCTTGGTTAGCACATTCCAGTCTAAGTGGCTGTCTCACCACCAAGCCCCATTCCTGCTTAATTCCCAAGTACTCCAAATCATGTGGCCCGCAAGGTGTGAAATCACCAATGTGATGGAAAAAATTGCAGTCCACTTGTGATACAATCCACTTTACCTCACAGACATAAACGCCAGATCATGTTAGGAAGCCTGTTAAAAGGTCACAAACCATGTGTTTTCTATAACACACAATGTATATATATGTCGGAGTGAATAGAGTGAATAGCTTTCTCTCTGAGGTAGATTCCAGAAACAACAACGAAGAAGGAGAGGTGGAGGGAAGAAAGAGTTAATAGCATTCCCACACAAGTGACTTATCAAGCATTCAGCTGCCATAGCAACAGTCAGTGTGAGTCACTGGTTCGCTAAGCTTCAGCACTGACCCCTTCACTTTCCTCACTTCTCTTCAGTCCCTCTTGCTGTTTCTCTTTCTCCCTTACCATAACCCACACACACATAAACACACATTTGTTTAGAAGAAGAGACGGGGCTTCCTCAGTGCCAAAATCAAGTTCGACTGAATCCCCCAGTGAACACAATTAAGGTTTTTTTCAGTGATCAGGCAGAGAAAAGAGGGTGGGTGGTACTGCTATCTAAAGCTGTTTCACAGGAAGAGATTCAGAGGGCTCACTAGCAGCTTTCCATGTTCCATGAAGGTCATCCCTGTTTCAACAGACTGGAGGAAGAGCAGCTGATATGGTTATTAGTCAGTCAGCCAGTCCAGTCCAGTCTAGTACCAGTAACCACTGACTCAGGGTGTAATCACTACTTTATCACTGTTGAATTCTTCAGTACTGTGACTCAGTGAAGAGGAGGCAGGACACTAATTATGAGATATTTTGGGCCAATTACCATCTTTTCTCAGAGTAAAAATGGGTTATGTTTTCAACACAAACCTTTTTTATTCATTAATAAGTGACTAAGTGATTTCAAGTTGTACTACAATGGGAGTGTGTGTACTAGACACAGTTGTGTTTAATTAGTCTCTTTACAAGGGGAGTTCCTGTTGTTTCTAAATGCAAACCATCTACCGCACCCTCCACGTTTATTTGGGGATGTTAAAATACTTTTCCTCCTCTGCTTACCGCAGACCACATGCAGACATATACACTACACACAGACAGGGGTTTACGACCTAACCACACACCGTACTAATGCCTCATTAGTGTGCTTCGACTCATTTAGGCAGTGGTTATAGACCAACTACCTGGCTGATTGACTTAAGGCTAACGTATAAAAGCTTCTGTCATCACTGTGATGAAGCCGCAGGAAAGTTTCAATCAAATACAGCAAACTATGGTGTACCTTATCGTCATCTCATATGCATTTCACTGCATATTAATTAAAATATTCTGCAGTGGATTGAGAGTACACACTGATTAACTTATTCAACTTCTGTCTGTGTTTCATTTAGAGCAAATAGGCAGCTACAGCCTGTTGCGATTAGTTTTTCCATAAATGTCATCCCTCCAAAACACCACAACCAATACACAAACAACAGGAAGCGCCCCCAGAGTGTATCTTCATCTCCATGACAACTGGTGGGTATAGTATTTCGCGCCAGAACCCCGCCTATGGGTGAAACAATGGTCTTCGGGACCCTCAGGTCCACTTCTAGAAAGGAATAAATACCTGGCTTCAAAGTTATTGTGGCCTATGCTATTTAAACTACCCTATTCTTCTATTCTAAACTCTATTCTTCCCAGAGTCCCCAGGGAGTCCACTACACAGAATAAAGGCCTTTACACTCTATCAAATCTGACCTTTTCATCTGTAATGGGTGTTCTTGTTTGGGTGCATAGAAATTATTATGAGACAGACGTGGGTCCGTGCCAGTGACCACCCAGTTGTTTATGAATAATGACCAGTCACTTCCTCTGCTTGTGTGTGTTTGTGCCATTATGTGTCAGTGATTCACAGTCAAAAGGAAGAGGATTTATAGCATATGTACGCATACATCCACAAACCTCGACCTAATAACAGAAGCACTCGCCAGCTTCCTAAGAAATAAGCTGTCAGCATGTTTTTTTAATCAGATATTTAAGTTATTCACAAAGTAGTCACTGAGACTAGAAAGGTTTCATTTACACAATAGGGTTATGTAACTGGAGCAGTTTTTGAAGCGGCACTGGAATCACAACAAAAATGTCTCATTTTAAACTCTAGTGTGACTTTGTTGTACTGTGAAAGTCCTGTGGCTGTTGCTAACATTCTCCACTTATATGTGGACACTATTTGCACACATGTACATGTATAGCTTATCCTGAAACATCAAAGTCCACTTTCAAAGTTACAGCAGCTCTGCAAGGACAGCTTTAGTGGTCTCGTGCCTGAACACAGTTACAAACACCTATCTTATCTCTACAGCTTTGGTCCACATGTAGCCAACACACACACACAGTCACTCTCTCACTATCTACCCTGCCCGCTATATTTAGCACCATGCTACATTAGCACTTCACACTCCATTTAAAATGTACGGTACAGAAACAGTTTTGATAAGAGCACCAGCTTGCTTTCTTCCTGCTCGTGCACTACACACACATGAGTGCATAACTCCTCCAGCACATAAATACATACATTAGGCTGTGTTTACACACTGTTTTCATAATATTTCTCACCCCCCCCCCTTTCCTCCCTCTCATCCCTCTGTCCATTGTTTTCCCAGGCTGTTAAAATTCCTGGGCTGTGACCTGTTCCTCCCTTAGCTCCCTTTCTCCTCTTTTCCTCCCTCATCCTGTCATAGCTGGGTCTTCTACTTTGTACCTTTTCTCTTGTTTGTCAGTTGTTGCAGTTCAGTCTTACTTTCCTCACTAAAAGCTGGTCGCTGGCCATCAGAGGTCTGTGAGTATGCTTGCATGCCTGCTCCAGCTGATAGATGCAGGCCCTCTTGTGTTCTGAAAAAGCCCACACTCTATCTTTTCTCTAACAAGAACCAGACCCAGACTTTGTGAGTGCATGTGTGTGTGTGTGTGTGTGTGTGTGTGTGTGTGTGTGTGTGTGTGTGTGTGTGTGTGTGTGTGTGTGTGTGCAGGGTTCTGACTAAACAAAGCAAGGGCACTTCAATTGCAGGGGCCACAGAAGGCTTCTCTCCCCCTTCATCACTCCTCCCCTGACCCCACACACACACCTCCCAACCGCAGGGCCCAGAGCAGGAAGCACAGTCCCTAAGGGAGGGAGGAGGGGTCAGGAGGAGGGGAAGCATAAACGCCCCCTCCCTCCTCAACTCTCATAGCAAAGCTCCAGGAGAGGAGGAAACTTAACTTTACACACTTTCTCCCCACCAATACACACACACACACACATGCCTACAGATGGTGAACACCCACCATCTAGAAACTTTCTGTTCCCTTGTGCCTGGGAGGATTTAAGATACACACATGCTGCGGAGTACGTCTTGGGGGAAACTTTCTCGCCCAGCTGGCTTTAACTTCATTTAAAGAGAAGCTGATGGTTCATAAAGCGGACGGAAAAGAGAAAAAAAAGCAAAGCTGAGCGGAGGAAAGAAAGCCTCCTCCCTCTCACACTGTCTTTCTGCAGAGTGAGGTCATCCAGAGCAGGGATCTGCTGTGGACAAGACTGCCTGGTCTGGACCTGATCAGAGAGCTCCAGACTAGGTCCTCTTCTCTCTCTCCACCTCCTTCTCTGCTCGTAACTCCTCCTCTTCATCGGCTTCCATTTATTTTCTTCGCGTTCTTCTTATCCATTTTTTTTTTTCAAAACAAATTGGAACATATAGAGAAGAGAAAAGCGGATTTGACTGAAAGCTGTGTGGATTTAATGTGAAGCATGTTTTTGTACAAGCAGCCCTGAAGAGCGTGTGTTTCCCCTAAACCTCAGGTGTTCCAATGGCGTCAGTTGGAGAACCTCTACTTCAGAGAGAAAAAGTTTTCAGTGGAAGTTCATGACCCCAGGAGGTAAATTTATATCACAAATTTAAGCAACTTGTTGACTTGTCTTCTCTTGTCTTATCTGTGTTTTTAAAAAGAAGTTTGATTCTTCATTGGTTGGATGATTATTATCTCATATGGGTATTTCATTAGTGACTGAATATTTAGATGTGATACAATTTTCCATCAGTTAAGGATGCATTCCTCTTTTTATTTACTGTTATTACCACTGTGCCATATGTGAAAGTGTTAAGATTATAGTTACATACAGCACACTGCAGGAAAAGAGCGATTTGAATCTAATTCTATAATGGTTGCAGTGTTTGTTTTGGCAATAGAGCAAGATATTGGGGATGTCCCAGTGGAGCCTGACATAGATTGATAGGCTGATTGTTAACACACTTGTGCAGCCACATGCATGCAAAAACTCATGTGCTCTCTCTCTCCTCTCTCTCACACACACACACACACACACACACACACACACACACACATACACACACAGGTCAAACCCTTGATAGTTGACCACAGAAGGATAGATGGCTGAGTGATAGCTGTTTTGCGGAGGAAATGACCTCTCTCGTGTTTATTTAACAAGGCTATATATGTGGAGTGTTATTCTACAGACAGAGAGAGGGAGGGAATGGGAGAAAAAGAGACAGGCAGGGTGAAACAGAGAGCAGTGGTGTTTTCTTTAAAGGAAGCTGTCATTTTTGGTGAGCTGGTCTGTTGCTCAGCTACAGATGTGTGTTTAAATAAGGATGAGTAAACAATGGGGAACATCGTGTGTGGCTTTTCAAAAAATATCTCTATCGGGTTTGCTCTCTCAAGCCTCTAATATTTTTTCCTCTTCTTCATTGTAGCCGCAGCAGTAGTAATGTTATTAGTAGTGGTAGTGGTAGAGTGTTTTACTGTTGTAAATTTGTAGCTATCTTTTGTATTCAGTGTATATAAGGAGGCCTTGTGTCCGCTCCTACTGTAGGGCGTCAGTGACAAGAAGGACGTTTGGCCACAGTGGCATTGCTGTGCATACCTGGTACGCCTGTCCTGCCCTCATCAAGTCCATCTGGGCCATGGCCATCAGCCAACACCAGTTCTACCTGGACCGCAAGCAGAGCAAGGTCAGTCAGTCCCACAAAAAACACACTCGACACACACCACAGACCACAGACATGATTAAAAATGTAGAAGCGATACAGCAAACTTGGCAAACATTGTGCGCAAGAGTGTTGCCATTAAAATGTGTGCCTTGACGGATCCTCTCCGTTCTTGTCTGTCCAGTCGAAGATCCATGCAGCGCGGAGTTTGAGTGAGATCGCTATAGACCTTACTGAAACCGGAACTCTGAAGACGTCCAAACTGGCCAACATGGGCAGCAAGGGCAAGATTATCAGTGGCAGCAGTGGCAGTCTACTCTCCTCAGGTCAGTATATTTTTATATATATATATATTTGTATATATGTGTGTGTGTGTGTGATTGTGTTTGAGAGAAGGAGCCTGACAAACAGAGAGAGAGAATTACTGATATGTGAGTGTACTTGTCTTTGTGTCTGCATGTGTGGTGGTGAGGGGGAGCCTCGTTGACAACTGGAGAGACAGAAACAGCTGCCTCTGGAAAAAGGCCACTTATTCTCTGCTGAATGTTCCCACACACATACTGTACACACACCCCACCCAGCGTCATTCTGAATGTATAGAGCACCACTCCCACCCTCCATGTCACACAGACTCATCCTCCAGAGGCCCCTGCCCCCTCTAAATTTAGTGAGTGCAGGAATGAAAAGGCCAGCAAGTCAGTGTACAACTTTGCCACGGCCTTTAAAACAATGCCTATCTGGACAAGCAATGAGGGTGACAGAAAGATTCCTACATGAACTAAAATTAGAGTAGAGAGGAAAATGCCCTTTTAAACCCAAACAGGCATGTAAAGTGTATTGCATGCCATGAAAGTACTTTAACCTGGTTATCTACTGCTGCGTTATTCACTTATAAAATTACGTGCACTCAACCAAACCAGCATCAGGAGAGGCAAGTATGTCTGTGTGGACATGGCTATGGGGTCAGTTATTTACAGTATTGCACACCTTATTGAATCAATTACTGTTGTCAGGACACTATTCTATCTCAGCAATCATGTCCAGCATGCTCTGCTCATTTTCATCTGATCAGACCTGTTTCTTCCTTAACCTCTCTTTACTCAGTATAGAAACATGTATCTCCCCTTTCCTCCCTAATCCCTTCCCTTTATCTCCTCAAATATCCACTCCTAGTCTCCTAATCTCCCTTTCCTCTCCTCTCTGTTCTTCTTTAGTTCCACCCCCACCCCATTTCATACAGTGTGTCTCTGTCTTATCTGTCAGAGTCTTGTCACTTGTCTCTGCGGTGTTGTGTGTTGATTTCATGATCTACAGCTGTCCTTCACCACCACTGTCCAATCAACATGTCTGATCCAGATAGTGGATTTTCAGTGATGAATTTGAAACTCTTCATGGCTGGAAATGTGGAATATGCAGGAATATGGCTGTCAAACATCACTTAAATAGATGTAGGAACACTGAAATTAAATACAATCTTTTTGGAACAATAGAGACATCTAATATTTCTTGCTTCAAATAACTGCTTCAGCAGTGGATAGTTTTGTATTGTTGCAACATTTGACCTCACAGTGAACCACATTGGGTCACCGAGAGAGCAACAGAGAGAAACAGAATGTGTGTGTGTTTGCGTACTTTTCAACAAGGCATGTTGTAAACAGGACTGGCACCATCTCAGGGCCTTGGAAATTGTGCGTCACAGACCTTTCCCTAAACTGCCCCTTCTTTGAATCGCTTGCACAAACACCAGACTAAAACTCAGCTTCCTTATCGAAACGTTCCATTCGCTTCCTGTAAACATCCTGCAAGGCTAGCAGGTGCATGGACAATTTCCCCCTGCCCTCCACAATCTTCCTCAAAAGAAGTTCCCCAAAATCCAAACACGAACACACATATATGCTCAAGACTCCTGCCCTCATATCATGTGTTGTCTTTACCTTGCAGGTTCTCAAGAATCGGACAGCTCCCAGACAGCTAAGAAGGACATGCTGGCAGCGCTGAGGGCCAGGCAGGAAGCTCTGGAAGAAACACTAAGACAGAGACTAGAAGAACTGAAGAGCATCTGCATCAGAGAGGCGGTATGAGAAAACACTGATAGATGTGGTAAATATTATGAACACTAAAATCCTTTTTAGCTGTTCTTTTCTAATGTTATTTCCCTGCCCCCCCCTCACATTTTCCAGGAGCTGACAGGAAAGCTTCCTAAAGAATATCCTCTGGATCCGGGAGAGGAGCCGCCCACAGTGAGACGAAAGATTGGTACCGCCTTCAAACTGGACGAGCAGAAAATTCTTCCTAAGGGAGAGGTGAAGCTTCAGCTCTCAGTTCTCCTCAGTAGCACTTTATCACATTCTTCAATCTCCCAGCAGAAGCTAATTGAAAACACAAAGTCATCTAGAGGTGTCAGTGTTCGATCCAAATACATACTGCAACATGTACCTGTGCGACGCACTGGGCTGCAGTAATTGGAACATGTTGAATGCAGTGCTAATTAGTTAAGAGTGTTTGTCTCCCTTTAAGCCGGCTGTAATGTTAATGATACATTTATTAACTGAGTTTGGGCATTAGAGATCACAACTGGTGGTTAAAAGCTCAGTACAGATCAAAGCTGGTTCAGGATTAATTTAATTTAAAACAGCATGGGATGATGATTGATGATTAATGATAAGTTATATGATCCCTGCTCATTTATTAAGGAAGCATAGTAAACTAAGAGCAGGGAAAAGCCACAGTCTGAGACGTCTTGGACCTTGTAAAAGTAGTTGAACTGCATCTTTTTCTTGCTGTCTTCTTGTGCCACGGGTAGATTTTCCAGAGCAGCAAAACTTCTAAAAATAGTCTGGCGGCATTCTCGCCATAGGAAGTGGTGATAGTAGGATTGTGTGCGTGTCTGCCTGTGTGCAGGCATGCGTGTGTGGGTGTGTGTCGCTGAGGTTGTATGCTTTGAAAAGAATCCAGGGACACAATATCACAAAAGTGCCTTGCAAGCAGAAAAGATGTTTCTTAATTTATCCTGAACACCTTAAATTCATACACGCACAAAAACAGAAGCCGCTCTGGCAGTAGTGTGAAGGCACTGTTGTGTGAGAGAGATTCCTCAGAACTGAGGTAGTCCAGTAAGATGTCGACCCAAGTGAATACATCATTGTTCTCTCTCTCTCTGGAGGCAAGTGGGTGTGTTCTGTCATGTGAGAGCACACATTACATGCAGGCTCTACACAGTGTGTGTGTTTATCACAGGGCTGCCATGAGTCTATTTCCTTCTCTACCATCACATTCACAAGTTTCTTCTATACTACATTATACAACAGTATACTACACGACACACTGTGGTATGTAGATACACATTTAGCAATAAACACATATGCAATATGCAATACATTTGCAGCATGACAGTGTGTGTTTTACTTGGTTCACCTTAGTCTCTGCTCCACAACTCTCAGGAGAAGTGTAGAGGAGGAGAGGATGGATTGATGGAGAGGTGTTGTTATTGGGGACTCAATAGAGAATATCCAGTGGTGAGAAAATGTGGAACTGCAGCACAGATAAATGATTTCCTCAGTGTGTTTTCTCTGGCAAGGTTCTGTGTGTGTCTAACCAAATACGTTGCATGGGAGAGTTACAGTCTGAATATGTGTCTGCAAACTAAGCTTTGTTGTTTTTGGATTGTGTGTAGATTTCTGTTGCTAAAACTGTGTGCTGAATCCAGTATCTTTGTGCTTTTGTGCTTGCCTGTGTTACTCAGAGTTTGTTCTCATGTGTGTGTGTGTGTGTGTGTGTGTGTGTGTGTGTGTGTGTGTGTGTGTGTGCATGCTTATCCCAGGAAGAGGAGCTGGAGCGGTTGGAGCGGGAGTTTGCCATTCAGTCCCAGATTACGGAGGCAGCCAGGCGTCTTGCCAGCGATCCTCATGTGAGCAGTAAGAAGCTGAAGAAACAGAGGAAGACTTCTTATCTGAACGCACTGAAGAAGCTACAGGAAATTGAGAACTCTATCAATGAGTACCGGGTCCGCTCTGGCAAGAAGCCTACGCAGAGAGCGTCGCTTATCATAGAAGGTACCAAAATTCCCCTATACAGGAAAATCAGATTGTTTTCATAGCACTTTATTTCTATTAGCTACAGTTGCCACCATACACAACAGTATCTTCTCAAGCACTGTTTAGTACAGTAATAGAAGTCCACACATGGATAGTGAGGCTGACAAAACCCAACACTGTTGTTTTTTTACACAAAAAAAGATTTGTAAAAAAAAAAAAAAAGGAATTTAAGCTTTTTGATTTTGGAATTGTACAACCTCTAACATTTTGCCTTTGTTTCTCTGTCCTATAGAGGCCAATATTGGTTCTGAAGACAGCTCACTGTCTGACGCACTGGTCTTGGATGATGGTAATGATAATGTGAATCCTTCACATTGTATTTGTGCACTTTCTGCAGCTCATGATTAAATGAAAAATGAAATTAAATGTAATTCCATCTGAATTATAGAGTGCTCGATCTTATTATTTCTTTGTTTCAGATGACCCTCAAGTTACTGGTACCCCCACCTTCTCTCCGGTAGCATCACCTCACAAGGGCCTCCCTCCTCGGCCACCATCTCACAGTCGGCCCCCTCCACCGCAGTCCCTGGATGGCCTGCGACACCTGCACTACACACGCTCTGACTACGATAAATCGCCCATCAAGCCCAAGATGTGGTGCGAATCATCACTGGATGAGCCCTATGAAAAAGTCAAGAAACGCTCCTCTCACTCCAGGTATGAGGGAGTTTATCTTCAATGTCCCTTTGTTTTGTTTTTTTTGGGGGGGGGGTTGCCTTTAATTTGATAGTTGCAGTGAGAGAGAGACAGGAAAGTCAGGGAGAGAGAGAGGGGATGATATGCAGCAAAGGGCCGCGGATCGGAATTGACCCAGGCCGGTGCAATTAGGACTAAGCCTTAATGGTACACACTCTACCAGGTGAGCCACTAGGACGCCCCTCACAGGTGCATTTAAGGTATAGTTTAGTCATCTTTAATGTAACATCTTCAGTCAAAATTAGCAGTAATGTGTGTGGAACTACAATTTCAGACAGTGACTATGGTCTCACATGAATGCCTCAAATGCAGGTTGTTCACATGTGCCTGTGTGAGAGGAGTATACATGTGATGACATTAATTATAATTGATGCTCATTTTCCTTGCACCTCTCTTTAGTCACAGGCGTTTCCCAAGCTCTGGCAGTGCTGAGGCAGGGGGCAGTAACTCTCTGCAGAACAGCCCCATCAGGAGCCTCCCTCACTGGAATTCTCAGTCCAGCATGCCGTCGACCCCAGACCTGAGGTCCAGGACCCCACACTATGTTCATTCCACTAGGTCAGTCTTTATTACCCTCAATTGTTTGATGGATATTCAAGAGTTACAGCGCTCTGGTAAACATAACAGATTATATAACTGTAGAAATACCTAGCAGTGACAAGTCTTCAAAACTGCATCTTGCTACGTTTTCATTTTCAGAATAACAGTAGCTCAGCACATATATTCATTGTTTGTGGTTCTTCATCTTACAGGTCAGTGGACATCAGTCCCACACGTCTGCACAGTCTTGCTCAGCACTTTAGGAACCGCAGCTCCAGCCTTGAGTCCCAGGGCAAACTGCTCGCATCTGACCCTGACCCACACCCGCACACCCTGGGAACACTGGGCAGCCCTGACTTCTTCCTGGGCCCAGGACGCAGCTCCAATGGCTCTGACCCACTGGATGACTGTTCATCCTGCACCAGCCAAAGCAGCTCAGAGCATTACTACCCCTCTGGTGGACCCCCCGGCAGCAACCCCAACTACTCTACTCTGGGAGAGGATTCACCCTCCAAAGCCAGGCAGAGGCAGAGGCAAAGGCACAGGTAAGGGTGGGTGAGATGCAGGGAAAGAAGCTTTCTTCTTACTTTTTTTCCTTTGTACAATATGCATATCAAGAAATAAAAATATCTGTGCGAATTACACTGTTGGCTTATGTTTTCTGTCCAGGTCTGCAGGACACCTGGGTTCCTCTAACTCCGGCTCCATGCCAAACCTGGCAGCTAAGAACGGCTCTGGTGGAGGCTCAGGTGGAGGTGGGATGGGAGGGGGACACCATGGAGTTTACCTCCACAGCCAGAGCCAGCCCTCCTCCCAGTATCGCATCAAGGAGTACCCGCTGTACGTGGAGGGCAGCCCCAACCCCGTGGTGGTGCGCAGCCTGGAAAGCGATCAGGAAGGCCACTACAGCGTCAAGGCCCAGTTCAAGACCTCCAGCTCCTACACGGCCGGGGGGTTGTACAAGGAAGCCTGGGGGGGCGAGGAGGGAGGAGAGGGGAGTGGCCGACTCACGCCGTCACGCTCTCAGATCGTACGGACTCCGTCATTGGGGCGAGAGGGCGGTGGAGGAGGAGGAGGGGGGAGGGCAGCAGTGTCTGAAGAGCTGCGATGTTGGTACCAGAGGTCCTCAGGGAGCCTGAAGGAGAGGAGTCACTCACATTCGGGATCCACTTCCTCCGAGACAGGGTCACAGCAAGGCACTCTGGGACATGGACGAGGGAGTAGAGTAGGGACACTCGCCAAGGGCTCACCAGGTGGGTCACTTTCATTTGCTCACATTAAACCTTTGCTCATATGGGGAAAAAGAATCGTCATATGTTTTAGATAAAAGTTTCCATTTATTTAGTTTAACAGTTTATTTCGTTTATTCAGAGGTTCTAACAATAAATGTCCATTATTGAAAAGATTGCTCCATGTGAGGCTTGAACTCACAACCATCAGATTACAAAACTGACACACTGCAACTGTTTCAACAAGGTCTGTCTGTACATACATCAGAGACAGACTTCATTTTGGATATTTGTGGTAATGATTGAGAGCACTAGCTGAATAATTAAATGTTTCACTATTTATATTTCATTTTTAAATTACGTTACAATGTATTATAATTTTTAAGTTACTGAGACTAGTTAAATCCAAATGTCCACATTTTTTTCTTGATGAAAAGCCTTTGCTGACATTGATCACATCACATTCACATCAAACTGCAGATGTAGGTGGCCCTTTGCTTTTCTTACTTATTCTTTTGCGCTTCTCTCTGCTGCTAGAACAACAAATCCAAATTATCTGATCAATGTGTAATCTCACTTCAACTAAATTTACACATCAACAACAAACTGATGTCTTTGAAAACACAAATGGCACAGTTTGAGTAGAGTCTATAAATTGTGCATGAGTTACATGGGAGTGAGTTGTGTTGTCTGTGTGTTAATAAGTCTATGGTAACACAACACAAAACAGCTGCTGAATGGCGGCAGATAAAGTATAAAAGGAAAACATTCTGCCCCGTGTGAGGCTCGAACTCACGACCTTCAGATTATGAGACTGACGCGCTGCCTACTGCGCCAACGAGGCTTGTGAGAGTGTGACCCCTGAGCCAAATTGTTGTTGTGACACTGAGGACACCTCCCCCACCACCATGTGTGGAGCATAGTTGACATTCCTTTGCCCCTCACCTCACTATAGCCTCTTGTACGTCTGTTCTCCCTTTGTATATATATACTTGTTTCCTTTGTCTCTATCTCACGCTGCATGTGATGTATCACCATTACTAACTGTCCATTTTCCCCATAGCTGCATCCCCTCACAGCCAGAGGAGTATGACGCCCTCCAGTGAACACGCAGCCACACCCACACCCCCTTGTAGCCCACAGCACATCCTCAACTGGCAGAGCGGGTAAGAGACACACCAACGCACTCATGAAGCGGCTAAAACAGGGTAACAAGATGTTTGAAGATATGATTTTATCTTAATTTAGGACACTGTATCTTGCCCTCTGAGCTTCTTTCTCACCATCTTTGTCCAAACCTGACTCTAATATCCTCACAAGCTTGTACCGTCTGTTGTATCTGTGTGAGCAGAGGTTGTTTTTTCTCTGTCATTTTGAGTTAACATATCTCTCAAAATTTTTCTTACTCAAATTATAACACTCCTCTTGGCTTGTCGTTCATTTCTGTTTCTGTAAATGTTTCACTCACTGCATCTTTGTTTCTTCACTCTTTGCCCTCTGTTTTTCACATCACCGCTCACAACCTCTGGTCGCCTTGTTCTTACGGCGCGATTTTCTATAACCTAATATTGTCATTTCTTTCCCGTCCCTCTTTCTGTCTATACTAACCCTCCTTTCCTTGTGTGTGTGTCCTCTCTCCTGGTTTAGAGGCACAGCAGACAGCTCTCCTACTGAGGACGTCTGTCAGTCTCCCCCTCAGCCCAGCTCTGATGCATAGAGGTACTGTCTGTGGTCTCGGCCTCCCAGTGGTCTAAAGCTACAGTGTACTGTTGGGAAAACACAGCAGCAGCATAAGCAGATATTGCCAAAAAAAAAAAAAAAAACTGAATAAACTAAAAAAAAAATTTTTAAAAATCTAGAAGTAAAAATACAGCAGTGACAGCAGTACTAAATTTACACACAATCAGATATTCACAGAAATCTGTCCGTACACACCTCTAAAAGTATAATGAGCTCATGCGACATGTCTACTAGTCACTTATATCATCACCTGTGGGGGGGCTGACAATGAAGAAGGTTCACAGTTTCTTGCTCTTTGATGGTGGAGGTATGTGTGTCAGGTACTCCTTCTCTGGCTGTATCTGTATCTGATCTCTGCATGTGCTCTGCTCCGTGTTCTGACAATGTGGCTCATTCACTACAGGATTTACTAATAGAAAATCTTAACCATGCGCTGTATGTGTCGTAACAGAGAACGTTGTTTAACAAAGGAAACTCAGAAGCAGATGAACACTAGAAATCATAGAAATGATAGTATTTAGAATGTTTGATTAATTTACATTTGAAATAAAAAGCTGTTCTGTAAAGTCAGTGTGATCCTGGTCTCTCTTCCTCTGCAGGTCTTTTAGCGACAGCTGTTTTCTCAGCAGCCCCCTGTGTTCAGAGCTGGCAGATGTGCAGTGGTACGGACACGACAAGGCCAAACCTGGAACCCTGGTCTGAGACCTTCCTTTAGAGGCCCAGAAAAGTACCATTGCCCTCTCCTACTGCCTCTCAACTGTCCCTCACTACTACCCATCGACAACCAACAACCTCATCCTTAAAGCCCTACAAAAACCCTACCCCGACCGGACTAGTGGACTGGACATGAGCCTTCCTCCTCCCTATATCCTGCCCTTCATCCATCTCACCACCTCTTTATTATGCCCCCTCTATCACAGCTCAGTCAGACAGGGACACACTCACTAGGCTCTGATAAGGGCTGGTTTTACAGGATAGACTGAGAAGTGTCACCTCAGCTGTTGAACTGTTGCCCTACAGCACCACAGAGCCCTTTCTTTACTCACCCTCTGCAGCACACAAGCAACGGGCACGGGGGGAAGGAGCGACCAAAAGGGAGAGAGCACAGAAAAATATCAAACACACAACTCAGACTCAACAAAACACTGGCCATTCCAGGATCTATTTCATATCTCATCTTTGGTCCCCCAACCTTACGAACTCCAGTGCACTGCCACCCAATCAGAGGATACCTGCTGGATTTGAGCCACCAGTTTGAAACCCATTTCCAGGCCCAAACGAACTGTGTTGGATTTCATTATTCCCATCAGTGTTGTTTGTCTGTCTTGTTTATTTCTCCCTGCGTATTTATAAAAAGAGAACATGACACAAACTTTTCAAAAAATCTGGATTAGCAAACATGTAGATGACAAATTCAACTCCTCTCAGTTTTAACCCACAACCAAAGACAACTACTGGATTGACTGATCACACCAGGGTCTGATGAGCTGGTGCCCCCTGCAGAAAAGTGACTGTCAGTCACCCGTCTGAGAGTGAATTCACAATGACAATATCAGGATGGTTTCTGGGACTCTGTCTGGGATATTGATGAGGACTATAGCAATAACAAACATTGTACAAGTACACGAACTGGTTTGAATCTTCAGAGTGAATTGAAGCAGGCTTTTTGCCATGTTCTCTGCCTTGTGACGCTTGGAGTAAAGGATCATTAGTGCATCACAGGAAGAACATGGAGTTGTGGTTATTGGGTTTGGCATTAATCTTATGATTTCTTCAGTGACTTCATCATTCATTTTTATTAATGTCTTTGGTCTTTATAAGATTTCTATGTCCATAACAGTTTGTTTGGCCGCATGGTGGATTATGAACAGTACTTGAGCCAGAGCACGGAGGGTTGGGTTGAAGGGTGATTTTTTTTTAACATGGCTACACACAGTCACAATTCCTGCATCATTTAATTTCAGCTTTTCATATTTTTCATCTTCAACCCTGAAAGTAAAGGACGATTGGCTGTTGACACCTGTTGGCATTACTTGTAGTTTGACATTGAGGCTATTCAGTGATAAATCTCTACAGTGACTCATCTTTTTTTATCACTATTGTCTGTTCTTTGCCTTTGGTCTTGGTTTTATATTCACACCATACTGTGCATCTGTCAGTCTCTTTGTAGCACTGTGTTTTCTCATCTTTCTGTCCCTCTCTTCAGCATGACAGGAGAGATCCTGACTGAGCACAGACAGTCTGAACTCAACGCTGGCCAGAACACATGCTGACAGTCAGAACACTTGCATTTATGGGCACACGTGAATACTAATATATTTGTGCCAAACATGTTTGTGCTTTACATTTGTACTGTTTTCAGCACTAGAACAGCAGCTCCTTCAAGCTACAGACCCTTTCAAATCCCCACAGTCTATAGCCATTCTATAAAACAGCAGCAATGCAGAGTAGCTAGAAGACACTTCACATGCGTCTCTATAATTTGGCCTCTGGCAGTATTGTTAAGAAATTAGTCAAAGCACAACATCAACAGTGTCTATGAGGGCTGGAGCTACCATTGGTATGTTCAGTTCATTTTCCACCCTCAATATTATACTGATGAGTTGTATCAAAGTGCATAAGAGGCTACTAGAAAAGCTAGAACCACAGATGAGGCGTTAATGGTGTTTGTTTTGTTTTTACAGTATATGGACATCAATGAATTAATAATTAATACTGTCAGGGCAGAAGAGAAGCCATAATCAGAACAGATAGAAAAACCCTCTAAAATGGAGAGAATTATTTTATCACATATCCCAATCAACAATCAGATATTCAGATCAGGGTTAGAAAAGCACATCTGGTTTTGTACAAAGGAAGTAGAATTCTGCATGTCGTTGCTTTTCCTGAATCAGTTTCCCTCATCTGACCTTGAAAAATGTTTATGTTGCAGAATGACGCTTACCATTGTTTCGCTGTTGCACAAAATCTGAATTAATCAGATGTTAATTTTATTAAGAGTATGACAGATTGTACATCTCAGTGACAGAGAGAAGTGGACATGTTTTTTTGTTTTTTTTTTCAGTCACATTGCACCATTATGTCTGGATAAATTGTGTATCATGCTGTAATGCATGGGAGGAATGGTACGTATGCTACCCTGTCTCTCACAGTGGTGTTTCCTTTATGCACTGACGTCAGTTGTTGTAATCTGTCACTTTCAAGACTGTTTTCATAAGAAGGTTTAGCCCACTCCCATGCCCCTGTGCATGGCTGGTTCCCCCAAGAGTTATCCATCCATGCCTGGTCAAATTTGACAAGTCTTTACCCAGGATTGGAACCAGCACTCACCACACAGTTACCATCTCTAGTGTATTGAAGTTTGACCCAACTTTTCTCACTGAAAGTTTGCGCCCAGATCCTGTGCGCCAAAGACACACAATCCCACGCATGCCATTCAGATCCAGTGACAAATAAAAACCCCTAAAACATCCAGCATCCGATTTCTATATGCTAACATTAGCACATCTTGCTCTGTAGTGTCGCCCCACCCCCAGACAGTCCTGTTTTGCCCCTGTGGTGATCTTTGACCCCCGAGTCCGATGTGATGAAGTGTGACGTCCCCTCCTTCTGTAGTTCCAAACACACCATATTTTCTGTGCTCCATAGAGATGTTTGAGGTTTTTATAATACTCCAAGAGAAATTAACTTAACTCTTTATCAGTCTTTTCCTGTATGTACGGAGGGGCACTGTAAGGTTTTGTGGGGTTTTTAACATTCACATTCATTGTTTTAACAATGTTCCATTTTATATGAACCAGTATTGTTTTTTTTTTTTAGTTCTGACATCGTAACAACCCTTCAGGTGCTACAAAATGACCAGTTACTGCTTTGTCACGTAGGATCTAGACATCTGTTCATTGTTATCAATAGATTCAATACCAGTTGTGCAAAATGAAGCTTATTTTAACAAACAGTTTAATAGTAGATCACTTCCCCTACCAGACAATAGAGCATGTAACTTGATTTTATCAGTTCTGTTCAACTGTAACATTAAAGGTGTTGTAGAAAAAATGTGGAATTGATAAGAAAAAAAAAACTGAATTCCACAGTTAATTTATTCTTTTTTCTATTAAAAATTTGTATAGTAACTTTACATTTTTCAAAACTGTGTTGTTGGAAATTGATGATGAATTTTCAAGATGCGAAGCCGTGGTGGTTCTTGAGAGTAAGAAAAATAAATTATTGATGAATGTTCTCAAGACAATCTTTTTGTCTGTTTTTTTTGTCTCTTCCATTAATTTAAAATCAAAAACATGAAGTTATTTAGTCACCCACTTCCAGGCCATTCAGCTGAAAGGTCAGAGTGTCAGTGAGACTAATCAAAGGGAATCTCCACATGTAGTCACCATTTCCTCTCCTCCGGACACACTCACTCTCTTGTCATCACATGCAGGCCTTGGTTACTTCCTTCTCACATTCTGGCCCTTCAAGAGAAGGAGAAGAAGGATTTCCTGTGGAGTCAAAAGGAAGATACACTCCAAAGATAACAGCTATTACTCATCACCCTACAGTGGACCACAAGATTAAACAGCTGCACGTGAAGTAGACATCTAGGCAGTTTTTTTCTTTTTTTTTCCACACATTTAGCCGTTTCTGATTTGCAAACCACTGTGTCACATGGGTTGGCTGTTAACTCAGATCGCACAGAACAATCCCTCTTTGTTTAAATGCAACATGGAACCATTCAAGGGCACTGGCAGGAGATGCAGACATCTGAACAAACTGGATTGTGTACAACTTAACATGCACGCTCACATGAAACACAAACTACATAGTGTGTGAACACATGCTCAAACAGTAGTTGTGATGCTGCACCCAATAGGAAAGCGGTTTCTACCAGAGAAATCAATTGTCAGTTTCTTTGAGGACAACAAACCTCATCATCCTGCTTTCTTTTATTCTCCTTCTGTGTCCATTTACTAATGAATCCCATGTTACTCTTTGTACTCGGTGTGTTCCCATAGCAGCTCTCCCAACCAGGCAACAGCTGGAAGCTGTTAGCCAGACATGCCGTGAGAAAGTAGCTGCTCTGTGATTTTTTTCACTTGCACAATTCGGTTAGAATGTGTGTGTGTGCTCTACAAGAGTGGTGTATGACCTTGCTTTATATTCTCAATGAAATTCTCCATCATTTAAATACTCAAACACACCACACCCTTCACTGTGTCTGTACTCTGTGTAGGCTTGGGAATCTCTTTGCGAGGAGCAGCTTTAGTTTTAGGCCACTTTTGTTAGGTCTGGGTTTGGGCTGTAACTTGGTTTTCTGGTAAGAATTAGGTTTAGTGTTATGCAAAGGTGGTGTAAGACGTATTCACAATCTCTCTTAGTTCAATAAAAATATGTGCTGTGGATCAGTTCAAAACATGAAGAAATCGATGGAGGCTTACTGAAGATTTACACTCAGTGCTAATCAGATTAAAACAGTAAATTATAGCAATTATTCCATATTCGACGGACCACACTGTCATCTCATGCACCAAGTAGGCATCCGTGGTCTTAAGTGAAAACAATTTCACCCTCTATTCTTACACTAAACAGAGGAAGTTGATCTGTTTCAGACTGGACTTCAACATGAAAAACCTCTGGCAATGCTGCCCTCTAGTGTTCACACAGCAGCATCTGTGAAAATGAGAAAAACTGTAAAACTAGGACAGCTGTAAAAGCATTTGAAGTGTTAATCATTTCATTCTTGGTGTCAACTAAAATAGATTTACATGCTTTAATGTTTTTTTTTCTGTACACTTTATACTGTACTCTATTCAACCTCTCTTTGAAATGCTCTGTTAGAGCCTCAGGGCACTTTAAGGGAAAAACAAACGATTGTGGCGGCTTCGGTTCTGCCTTATCGTTTTGAGCAAGAGTTGAACCAGAAGATGATAAACCTGATCCACCTTCACAAGCTGGACTGGTGCAGAAAACAAGCGTCCTGCAATCGGAAGGAGGGAGAAATATGAAGAGTGCTGCTAATCAAAACGTTGGTAAGTCTGCAAAGACTTCTGATAACAATAGTCATAACCTGGAATACTTTAGTAATACTGAGAAACCCGTGTTGGATAATAATATTAATAATAATGGAGGGAAAGACGTACAGCATGTCAATATTGACAAACGTTCAAGCCCTTTGCTGCTGCTTCTTACTAACACTACCAGGTCGTGGTAATGCGTTAACATCACAAATCCACAATAACAATGCAGACTGATAGGCTGTGAGCCTGAGTCTCCTGTTCAGCCACATTAAGTGTGAATTACAGAAATAACCGTTGTTTAAATGAAGCTCTAACTGTGCGTGGTTTCTGAAGCACTCCTCCTTGAAGTGCGGGCTCACACACACTACAATGTTTGGAGCAGTGGAAAACCGTGGAGAAATGAAGTACATCTCTCCAGGCAATTGCTAAGAAAACTTTTCATTAAAAGTAGTTATGTGTTGTGCTAAGCCAAGCTTGCAGGGGGTGTCCATCTTGCAGTTGGGCAGCACCAAGAGAAAGTGTTGACGTCAATAGGACCAGGAAGTGATGTCTGGACCCCCAACGAGGCGTTTCATACAAAGGAGAACATTGAAAATGATTTAAATGATCAGATAGCTTTGTGTTATCAGCAATTCTACATAGACATAGATTTACTATAGGCTGTCACAAAGGTGTTTTTGATGTGCAAGGATGTGCACTGCTTTCAGCAAATGTTAAGCATGTAAACTTTATTAGCAAATTGCAGTTTAATAAGTCATTGTGGTTCTTGATGTACACCGTTGGCTGT
This sequence comes from Seriola aureovittata, assembly GCF_021018895.1. Classification (NCBI taxonomy): domain Eukaryota; kingdom Metazoa; phylum Chordata; class Actinopteri; order Carangiformes; family Carangidae; genus Seriola; species Seriola aureovittata. The sequence continues at coordinate 15,552,912 of NC_079373.1, forward strand.
TTAACACGCAGTTTATTTCTTTAGCTTTTGAATTTGTTGATGCAATTCTTCATCGTTTTGGTAAGTAAATTTCAACTTATTGAGAATCCCAGTAATCAGTCAGGCAGCATACTACAATTTCATCACATTTTAAACATTATTAACTCAAAAGTGCACAAAAAATTCATACAGTCCCCGGTCAACAACAGTAACTACTTTTACAAAAGCTGTGCAAGCAGGAGTGTGTCTACAGCAGTGTGAATATCCCTGTCCCAGTGAGCAAGTGGATTTTTCAGAAAAACTTACACATGTACAGTAAATCTAAAAGAAAAGAAGATATTTTAGATGTTTGAGTTTCACAGATTATACTCCACTTGTTCCAGTAGAGGTCCGTTGGTTTCATCTGGATCCTGCCCAAAAAGGAGCAAAGAACAATCAGATGGCATTAAATACCACAGTGTGTGATAATCCAGACTGAATATTGTTCTTATAAATTTGGTATTTGTGATTTATTTCACTGGAAAATTATCTAAAGCGCAAACGCCCACAAAACAATTGACAACAGCTAATAGAGTTAAACTGTATTCCTGACTATTCAAGAACCGGAATTGACCACAGGACCCAAGTTAATGGTGAACCAATCTCTCTCTTACGCCCGGGTCATTCTGTGTATCCTATCCTTCTATATTTACCTGTGAGAGGCGGCTGTAGGTCTGAGTATGGGGAGGACTGTAGCGACGCAGGCCTCTCCAGGACAGGAAAAGTATGTAGATTGATGCCAGAAAACACTGTACAGAGAATGCTATGGAGCTTCCCCTCGCAACATATGAGCCAGCACGCTGGTGAGGAACAAAACAACAGGGAGCGAGTAAGAAAAGACAGTTTACACACAGGTCAGAAAGCATTTAATTCCACACATTCAGTATATAAAGACTGATGTTAAAACAGGCTTTTCATAGCAGTAAGAAATTTGCCATCCTGTGATATTGATGGATCTCTTGTAAGAAACAAACAGAATGATCTTAACACAATTTCCATGTTATAAATTAATATAACAAGAATCCAAAGAATTGCAGAATTACCTGTTGCTTTGTGCTGAGTGCAGCAGGTTCTGCAGCTTTGAGACTGTTGGCCAGGAGAGCAGAGAATCCAAACAGTAGACTAAAGAGGTTCAGGCCCATCAGGATGATGATCTATTTATTGTTGATACAAAATCAAGTGAGGCAGTTGATAACATAAGAAAAAAAAGTTACAAAAAAAAATATTAAACGAAGCATTTACCTTTAATTTATTAGCTTTCCTCTGAACCTCTATTGCCAGACACCCAGCAGCAACATACTGTAAACACACAAACAGTTATGAGCCAGTATTTGACTCTGTTTCTGTTTCTGTCTAAAAGACTTTGCATTGAGTGGACTCACAAATAGGCTTGACCATACTGGTGTTGTCATGGAGATGGAGCAGTTGTAGCTCACACATGCATGGGTGACTGTGCTTAGTATACAAGCTAAAGCACTGATGACTTGAACCACCTGAGGGGAAACAGACGCAGACTGTTAAAAAAGCTGGTAAACTATGTTAACCAACGGTTTGGACAAGCACAAGGACGTATAGCATCTCACCCCAGCAACTAAAAGTCTGATGTTAACCACAGTCCCAAACCAACGATGAATCCTGACATTGTCCAGCTCCTCATGATTGGTAACCTGGTTCTGTGGGCGGGTTGAAGGTGTCTCCTTAAAAAACACATGGTACAGCCCCTCCTGAAACATGTTCTGTGTCATCTGTTTTGAAAGAAAAAAGGGGAACATGTAGGAAAACAGAATGGATGTTGGAAACGCCCAACCCATATATTACTTCAACATACCAGTAGTGATCCACACAGATCAGATTTCCACACTTGATTTCAGTCTACGTGACCACTTACCTTCCCCAAATGTTGTAAGGCTTTTTACTCATTTATCCACACGGCCTCATACGAGCTGGAAATGTCATCTAACTAAAATAAGAAACATTTAAACAGATTTAAACAGACAGTTTTTCCTCACTGCTACTCAAACTCTTCAGTGTAATACAGTAAACTCAGAGAGTCAAAGTTCAGTTGAGTTAGTTGACAGTGAATGGTTAAAGTTCACTCTTGAGAAAGCAGTTCAGGGAGATGACTGGTCATGACAAAAGAGCTTATCAGCTTGGCAAAGCTTACTGTAGTATCAGAGGGCTGGTTTCATTTCAGAGACTGGTTTAGATTATATTTTCTGTCCTAACTTCATTACCCATTCTCTCAGGTAAACATAACTCTCATCTCATCCTGCACCTTACGTTCACCCTTACATTCATAATATAGTATAAGAACCAAAATACATGTTTAAATGAAAACATAAACCAAGTTCACAAATAAAAACATTCTCAAAAGGTTTTTAATAATCAAAAAGGCATAATCATAAAATATAACAAATAAAAGCAAGTGAACAAAAGCAATGTTAAAAAAAACATTATAAAATGTTAAAACATCATTAACAAATATCCTTCACAGGGGCAACAGTGCAAGTTCTGCACTAAAAACTACGCAGCAACAGTGTCTCATACACATTACCACAAGAAACATTGAGCTTATAGATGATATTTCGCATGGCGGAAGAAAAAATAAAAACATATGACTGAGCCTTGAGGAACTTTGGGCAATGTGTTGAAGAAAAGAAGAAATTAGTTTCCAGTAATGCGAGAGAAGGTTTTATTTGAGAAATATCAGGGAAATAATCTAAGTGTCGCAGCTTTGTTGCCAACCCAGGATTTTTTCAACAGCTCTGCTATCACTTCATTATTATAAACCTCTCTTTGAGATCATGTCTTCGATGATGCAGAGAGTCTGATGTTGGTGCTGCTTAACTACGAGTTCCAACACGGGCCCGCCAATGCAGTGAACTGCCAACCCTTGTTCAAACTCACGTCTTCAAATCTTGCCCATAAATTAGAAATCCAATCGCACTCGTGAGTAAAGCTGTCGCTCAATACAGAGTAAATTATGTTTACTTTAATTTGTGCAATGAGGTTTTGGCGTGGAGCCAGTGAAACAATATACCTAACATGACATCATTACTGTAAGCTCAGGACACACATACTATTAAATATTGTTTAGTTTGTAAAAGGACCCACAAATTCCAGCAATAACCTAATAAAATAAACAGACGAGGAAAGCTTAGAGTGATGCATGAACTGAGCATGTGCATCTTCTATCTCAGACCACAGCCAAGTCTGGAAAAATGTCACAGCGGGAGCTTTAGATACACATGAGCACGTCAGACCCATTCTGTTTTTCCTGGCAATGTTTCTGTGTCATCGTCCTCCTCTATCCCGCCTGTGTACAGGTCAGCTAATCTGTTGAAACGCGGCCCCCAGTGGGCCAAGCTCTGATAGTTTTGCTCCTCATCTGAGTCTGAGGAGTTGATGGAACTGAGCGAACCCGCCTCAGAGCCAACGCCCTCATAGTCAAACACCAGGAGAGAGTCGTAAGGGAGAGCTGTGGGATCACTGTCTGCGGCACACACGTTCTAGAGGGATAATCAATGAAACATCTTATTATAGCACTCATACACAACTCTGACATAAATACTATTCTAGTAATCAAACTATAGGTCTAATGTATAAAATCTTAACATCACTCACGTCTGCAATAAATGTGCCAATCTCCTCATTGGCTTGGAGTTGTAGGCGGTAGCGTGGGTGGCTCTGGACAATGGGAAACACATCGGTGCAGAGGACCTCGGGACGGTTATCCAGCCCTCTGTGAAGCTGGCTCAGGTCATACTCCTGAAGAAAAATTAATCATTTGCCAGTCTCCCATCGAAAAATTTCTGACATAGAGCAGCCTCAACAAAATCAGCCTCAAACTTTAGCTTGACTCAGGGGTTAAGTGTGTCAGGCAGCAAGGGTAATGTAGTGTAATCATCACCTTTTCATGTCTGCTGTGAGTGTCACGGTTTCACCTAAGTTACCCCCTACCTCGTCTATCTTATCTATGTCTTGTTGCATCACTAAAAACAGTACCTTCTTTCACTCTCCTAATGGATTTTTCCCGTCCACCACCTGAGCCTCCACACCACCTCGATAAATTTTTAGCCTTTATCCCTTTCCTGCACTGTCCATAATGCTTTGTCACTGTTGCTACCCAGCTATTTCACCTTCTAGTCTGCCTGCCTTAGTTTTCATGACTCTCAAGCTTTTTGACCACCTTCTGCTTTTCTCTGGTCCTTGTATGTGTTTCATGAGCCTGCCTATTTCCCTGTTGATGACTGTCAGCCTGAGGTAGACCCAGTAGGTTGATTTATCCTCCACTGACCCTCTACAATGTGCATCTGTAACCAATATGGCCTCTTTTACTCGTAGCTCTTACAGGATTAGATTACATCAGGTAAAACCAGTCTAGATAAAATTAATTATAGTTACATGTGTAAGGCCCTTACCACTTCCATCCCTGTCACTTTTAGACAGAAAAAGAGTTTTATTAGACAGTGTAGGGAGACATCTGACAACTCTCCACCTTCTTGCTCCTACCTGGTCTTCTTCACCTCCTCCCTCCTCATCATAGTAAAAGATGTTGTCTCTTGGTAGGTCTTCAAGAAAAGGCCCATTCTTCTCCGACCTCCTCATCCGCAACAACAACAACAGTAGTAGCAGAAGCAGCACTGAGGTTAAAAGAAAAATCGGAATAAGTAAAGGCAGTGGAGTGAACCAAAAAAAATTTAGCATATAGGATGAATAAGAAAGATCTGCTACATACAAAGAAGACAAAAGATTGCTCCCAGGACGGACGTTGCAAGAGAAGAAATGTGCAGACGAGGGGCAGGGTGTGAGATAAAGCAGTTGGAAACAGCCCCTTGACATTCGCACACCTCTACATCCAGTGTGCTGTCTTGGTAGAGCGCGCCGACATCAAAGATACGCATGAGCACATAATAGTTCCCGGGTGACAACTCACGTTTGGGGGCCAAGGCTGCCGCATTGCCTGCAATGGACAAAAGATGCAGAATTAACACTCAAGGAGTCAAATCCTACATCTTGTCACTGGGTATGTATGCTGTTAGTGAGCTGTCTTGCTTGTGGAATTGGTGGTAATAGTCCAGTTGATCCTGTGCTCTCCTAGAAGATCCACAGTAAACGGTCCAGCATGACCTGGTCCGTCTAGGTCCACTATGTCCAGCTGAACAGGAACAGCGTCCTTGTTGCATAGACTGGCTTTCCTCTGCTTGATCACTGGACGATGATCGTTCACATCCAATAATGTCACAACCAGAGTACCTGTCCCTGTAGCTGGAACAGTATCTGGAAGCGTGAAAAAAAAAAAAAAAGGATTCAGCAGGGTTATTGTTCAGTCAATGTTAAAATTAAGTTAAGGGGAAAGAAGGCTACAACTGTTTTGTAAGAAAAAAAAAAACAACCATTGTCGTAACCCAGAATCAGGACTGTGTATTTGCTGTCTTTGACAGAGTGTGATTCTCTATCCAGGCTGCCTTTAACTTTGACCGATCCTGTGTCCTCATCAATACTCAGCCACCTTGCAGAGTCATTGTGTAGTTTATATCTGGAGGAAAGAGAAACAACCTGATTTAGAACTTTAATAGAAGAGCGTACATTCATAAAAAACGCATACATGCGTGTGTTGATATGTAAACAGCATGTGTGTATGGGTTTTCTATTACCTAACACTCTGTTTCCTGGCTGTGTCTGGGTCCTTAGCGCTCAGGCTGACAACAGACCTCCCCATTTTCAAGTCCTCTGAGATGCTCACATGGATCTCTGCTGGACTGAAAACAGGAGGCTCGTTCTTGTCCACAACTGTTATGGTGACTGTGGCTGTCGACGCAGACACTGGATCCGAGTACGGCACCTCATTTGTCACCACTACCAGCAGAGTAAAAATGGGAGTGGTCTCAAAATCCAATTCCTTGGAGGTGGTGGAGAGCAAGGGAAAAAGTATGATGTACTCTGGACATTGAGGAAAACATCAGATACTCATTAATAAAAGTAAACTGACATGTTCTGACCTTGACTGTGGTGATGATTCCCTCCATTTTACTGGAGCCTGTGGTGACGTTGAAGTCTCCCCCCTTGTTGCCTTTGATTATTGAATATTTAGTGTTGGCATTTGGAGATCCTAACTCGTCCTTGTCAGTGACCTTCAGCCTTACTACCTCCACTCCAGCCTCATTCTCAGGGGCCGATGTGGATATCTGGGAGAGAGCGAGACAAACATGCTAAATGTAGCTCATGATCAAACTTATTTATACATCATTATGAAGTATTTGGACTTTTTCAACTCACAGATGTGACGGTGAATTGTGGAGCATTATCGTTGCTGTCAGTGATGCTAATGATAACGGTGCAGGTGGACGATAGCCCATCCCCCTCCATGTCAGCAGCTTCAATCATCAGCTGGTACTCTGGCTGAGTCTTAACAGGGAAGTGATTAGCAATGGAAATGAGACATGAGAAAGTCTTGGAAAGAGGAGAGTGGCGTTCACACTGTATGACTCCTTTACCTCTCTGTCCAGTCCACCTGCTGCCACACTGATAGTTCCACTCACTGGGTTTATGGCGAACATGTCTCCTTTGGGCATTTGAGGCGTCTGAGACTTTATCCGATACCTGATTATTGCATTGTTTGTTTGTGCGTCATCTTTATCCACCGCTGTTACCCTGATGACAGAGTCATCTGTTGACAACAATACAAAAGTGACTTGAGATTCACATTTTTGGAAGTCAAGTCAAGTTTAGAGGACTCCAGCTTTTATTGTTTTCTCACCAACTTCAGCACTTTCGCTCACTCTGCCATAGAAAGAGTTCTGAGTGAACTGTGGAGCGTTGTCATTCTGGTCAATGACATTAATAATGAGTGCCATTGGCTCCTCAGCCTTAATTCCCTCATTCAGTGCATGGGCCAACAGCTGTAACACACAGCACATGTAGTATAATATTTATTAACAGTACTTGTGTTTAAGGATTAAGACATACTGTAGTTTAGATTGAGGTTATGCTTTGTTTTAGCTCACAGTGTATTTGGCTGTCTTCTCCCTGTCCAGTGGCTGTGTCACATACAGCACCCCAGATCGCCGATCAACAGTAAACACACCCTCAGGGGGCTGATCAGCCCCTGGTCCAGAGATCTTGTAGGTTATCGCCACCTTTTCCTGATTGCTTGACTTAATCTAAAGCACAACAGTAAAGATATTTCAGTCAAGAAGGCTTAGTACATTTAATGTAAATGCATTCAAAACAATGTAATTAATTTATTGCTGCTGTATTTACCTTCACCATGAATTTGGGATATGGACCCCTGTCATTTTCTGGAAAGTTAATTGCTGGAATAACCCACTCCCTCTTCATGCGTTTCAAACTGCCAGACACGTGTGGAAACTGAATGGTGGAGAGTTGCTGAAGGTCCATATCAGAGATGTTCTGTTTGAATCAGGAGGCAGGAACCAGGATCTCAAATCAAATATTTACTTGTAATCTAATAAAACTATTTTAAGATTACAAAAAAATACCAGAAAATTTACCTCAAGATTCTTGTTTCCTGGGTTTCCATTATGAGAGCAGTTTCTATTGTTTGGATAGTGTGGTTGGATCCCTGTCGCAGCCAGAGCAGCTAAACACTGAGGAACAGACTATATCCAAGGACATACTGAACATACTGTTTTTTTTTGTTTTGTTTTTTTACAATAATACTGATAATCGTGTAATGGGGGTCCAATACTTTTCAGGTGTGGGAAGGCTTAATTTTTTTATATTCAAGATTCAAGTATTAGATAATAATGAACTCTCTCTCACACACACATACACACACAAGCACACACACACAAACACACACACACACAAATGAATTATACAAAATAAATATATGTTTTGCTTTTCTGAAAAGAACACAAGAAGAGCCATTCAGAAAACAGAAAAAATATTTTCTTCATTAAATTAAGACAAAAATATATACCTCCATATCTTGTGAAAAACTAAATTAACTAAATTACTAAATTAACATTGAAAAAATAATAATATACAGTTGGGCTGAACAATAAACCACCAAAAAACACCACAAAAAAACAAACAAAACTGACCTTATTACTGCTGTGTCTAACACTCACCTGGACTTGGCAGAGTAAAAAGAGCACCCTCAAAGTCGAGCTATTCATCATCTCCTTCAGCATAGAGACCCGACAAATCTGCCTTCAACCGTCCTCTGGACTGGATCTGCTGCTTTGCTCCAGTGGCAGACTGCCAAGTTTGTTTTTTGTTTTACTAACTCTCCTTTTTGAGAGGTTTTCACCTTCAGAGTTCCTCAGTCAGTATAATTAATAATTTCTTCATTCATTTTAAGCATTCAGCCTTTAAACTGCCTGTGGCAACAGTAAGCGTGTTTACTCTATTTTGCTCCCACTGATGCTGAGTAGTTGTTTGATTTTATCAGTGAGGGGTGGGTGAAAAACAAGGAAGCTAAAGGTGACCTCAGGCACCTTCAGACATGCAGGTGTCTGTGTTTATGCAGGTAACGCTTTCCACTCTGGGCTTTTAAAAAATGATGTTTCTGCAACATGGATTTATAACCTCTAAAATTATAAATAAGGACCTTGAAATGAGGAACTGCAGAAAAATATGCATTACTAACGACATGTATTAAAATATATCCCCTCACTTTGATTTTGTTGGCAGGATACTGGGACCACTGGGGCTGAACTTTTTCTCTGAGGACATCATGCACATGTTTACAAAACACTTGAGGATCAGGTTGTCTCCCATGACGCTCGGCAACGAATACATTAGCAGTTTATTTTGAAAACTCTGTTTCCCACACATCTTTAGACATCACATTCTCTGCATTGTTCAAAATGTAAGTTGGCCTTTTTTATTTCCTCACTTTTAAATCCAAATGTCTTTGCCATTAGTGAGTGGAGTGTCAACTCTGACAACCACATTAAAGACAGTACATTTATACAAAACTTGAAAATGTGGGATTGGTGGCTTCTGCACAAACTGAAGCTAAACTGTGTTGCTGGCTTGAATTTGTATGAAGAAGCAGCTGAAATAGTATTAAGAGATGGAAAAAAAAAAAAGGAAACTGTAACGGAAGCAGTGAAAAAATTTTATGTTGAGATAGCAAAACATTTTGTGTTCAGCATAACTTCCTTTTTGTTATTTTGAGTTTTTTTCCATTTCACTGGACAGGAAAGTGACTACTTGTTTAATAAACATTAAAAAACTGAGAAGATATTTTTCTACTAATTTATAAATTCAAACAACTATGAAAATGTATACCCACTAAGCACATATTAGTTGCTTTGATGTATTGGTGATTTAAACTGAATGTGTTGGGAAGAGTATTTTGATTGTTTGCTCACTTTGCCCCAAAGTCCCAGAGACATCGCTGCTCGATGTTTCATCAACATCTATCCGCTCTCTCTGCGACTTAAACAAACAACTGCAGGCTGTATTCATAAATATCATCCTAACATCTCTTATACCTCTGCATGCATATGCCAGAACCACCCGCCTGGCTTTCATTTTGCAGAGGCCTATGCAAACTCTCTTCTGCTAGTCATGTTGTCTGAATATATATATTTTT